>NC_084614.1:62934889-63054889 GCF_033978795.1 Nerophis ophidion
AATAAGCAGGGGCGTCCATGATAACGTTGCTTGGATGGCAACTTTTGTTGCTCCAAAACCTGTATAACCATTCAGCATTAATGCTGCCTTCACAGATGTTCAAGTTACCCATGCCTTGGGCACTAGTACACCTCCATACCATCACAGATGCTGGCTTTTGAACTTTGCGCCTATAACAATCCGGATGGTTATCTTCCTCTTTGTTCCGAAGGACACCACATCCACAATTTCCAAATATAATTTGAAATTTGGCCTCGTCAGACCACAGAACACTTTTCCACTTTGCATCAGTCCATCTTAGATGACCTCGGGCCCAGCGAAGCTAGCGGCGTTCCTTGGTGTTGTTGATAAATGGGTTTTGCTTTGCATGGCGGAGTTTTGACTTGCACTTACAGATGTAGCAACCAACTGTAGTTACTGACAGTGGTTTTATGAAGTGTTCCTGAGCCCATGTGGTGATATCCTTTACACACTGATGTCGGTTTTTGATGCAGTACCGCCTGAGGGATCAAAGGTCCGTAATATCATCGCTTACGTGCAGTGATTTCTCCGGATTCTCTGAACCTTTTGATGATTTTACGGACTGTAGATGGTAAAATCCCTAAATTTCTTGCAATAGCTCGTTGACAAATGTTGTTCTAAAACTGTTTGACATTTTGCTAACAAATTGGTGACCCTCGCCCCATCCTTGTTTGTGAATTACTTAGCATTTCATGGAAGCTGCTTTTATACCCAATCGTGGCACCCACCTGTTCCCAATTAGCCTGCACACCTGTGGGATGTTCCAGATAAGTGTTTGATGAGCATTTTGCCACTTTATCAGTATTTATTGCCACCTTTCCCAACTTCTTTGCCACGTGTTGCTGGCATAAAATTGTAAAGTTAATGATTATTTGCAAAAAAAAAAAAAGGTTATCAGTTTGAACATCAAATATGTTGTCTTTGTAGCATATTCAACTGAATATGGATTGAACATTATTTACAAACCATAGCATTCCGTTTATATTTACATCTAACACAATTTCCCAACTCATATGGAAACGGAGTTTGTATTTAATCCGGCCCAAGGGACATTTACCTTGAATTGAATAACATGGACCCCGACTTAAACAAGTTGAAAAACGTATTCGGGTGTTAGCATTTAGTGGTCAATTTTATGGAATATGTACTGTACTGTGCAATCTACTAATAAAAGTCTCAATCAACCAATCAATCAATCAATCAATCAATCAATCACCCAAATAGGCCTGATGATGCAATTAACGTGAACCCCGACTTAAACAAGTTGAAAACTTATTCGGGTGTTACCATTTAGTGGTCAATTGTACGGAATATGTACTGTACTGTGCAATCTACTAATAAAGTATCAATCAATCAATCAATCAATCAAAAACGAGGGTTGATCATGTATGCAGTACCCCCGCCACCTCGCAGGGGACAACAGCAAATAATATGTGCCGCAATGAAGCATCAGTGGGGTGGGCTTCCGGAAGGAGAGACGCGGAACTACCAAACATTTGGAGTGAATTTGGCGGCGGCGAGAGTGTCTAAATCTGTTTTGGCGGTTGAGCATAAGCTGTTTTGTGACTGGATCGAGATGGAAGGGGATAGTGACGGGATGTATGAGGATAGTATGGAAATGGATAGGACTAGAGGGGAGAGAGGAAAGAAGGGGAGAGGAGGGAGAGAAGGAAAGTCGAGTGCTAAAAGAGTGCATGAAGACGATGAAGAGGTTGATAAGAGGAAAAGGGTTATGGTGGATGAATATGAGATGATTTATACATTTAAATCAAACCAAGATATGAATGACATTAGTTTGATGACACTGGTTAAGGGATTAAAGAAGGACATTGGAGAGGTGGAGATAGCGAAGGTGCTCAGGGACGGACGGCTGTTGATTAAATGCAAAAATGGAGAGCAAAAGAACAAAGCAATGCGATTGCAAAAACTGTGCAACAAAATAATAAAGGAAAAAATCGAAGTGGGAGAACGAAAGGGGGCAAGAGGAGTCGTGACAGGAATCCCAAGAGGAGAAAATTTAGATGATCTGAAAAAAGAAATAAAAGGAGGAACTGTCACTATGATGAAAAGAATGATGGCATTTAGGAACGGTGAAAAGACTGAGAGCAAATCCGTGCTAGTGCAATTTGCAGAGGAGGTCCTACCAGAGAGAATCATGATTGGGTATCTAAGCTTCTATGTTAGAGCTTACGTGCCACCCCCAGTACGTTGTTTCAAGTGCCAACGCTATGGGCACATAGCTAGTGTTTGTCATGCTAAGATGAGATGTGGACGGTGTGGAGGAGAGCATGAATATGGACAATGTGGAGAAAATGAACAGGTCAAGTGCTGTAATTGTGGCGGGAATCACACAGCAGCGTATGGGGGGTGCATCATAAGAAAAGAGGCAACAGAAGTACAGCAAATCAGAGTTGAAAGAAATATTACATACGCAGAGGCAGTTAAAATAAGAAATCAACAAAGTGCAGAACAGGACAGAAGTGAAAATAGTTCAAGAAATAAAAAACAAGAGGCAGCAAATACAGGAATTTCCATGGACAAACTAGTTGTATTCCTGGCTTACGTAATAAATTGTACAGAACAGGCTAGAAACAAGACTGAGAAAATCAAAATAATTGCCAAAGTAGCAGCAAAGTTTTTAAAATTAAAAGAACTATCCTGGGAACAGGTGCAAGGTGAGCTACAGAGAGTAGACGAGACCGAGTCATGTTACCACAATCCAACGCCATGTTAATTGTTCAGTGGAATGCCAGAAGTTTGATAGCAAACGGACAGGAATTAAAGGGATATATTAATAATATGAAAAATAAACCACATATAATATGTATTCAAGAAACATGGCTGAAGCCAAAATTAAACTTTATAATAAAAGGATATATAACGATACGTAAAGATAGGAATGATGGCCAAGGAGGAGGATGTGCCATATTTATTAAGGAAGATATGCATTATTCAATATTAAAAGTAAAACAAGAACTAGAGATAGTAGGAGTAGAAGTATGGAATAATAAAGAAAGATAAAAAGTACTAAACTTCTATAATCCATGCAAGAAATTAGAAATTCACCAACTAGAAACAATAATCGAGCACTGGAGTGGCAATATTATTTGGTGTGGTGACTTTAATGCACATAGCACAATGTGGGGTGAAAGGGATGACTGGAATGGGGAAACATTGGAAGCACTTTTGGAGGAAAAAGAACTGGTGTGTGTGAATGATGGGTCGGGAACAAGGTTAGATGTCGTCACGGGTAAAGAAACCGCAATAGATTTAACACTAGTGTCACAAGGGTTAGCAGGAAAGGTGGAGTGGGAAGTAAATAAATACAGCACGATGGGAAGTGATCACTATCCAATCTTCATTCACATAAACATAAATCATAGGACAGAAAGCACTAGGATAGAAGGAAGATGGAAGTATAATCATGGTGACTGGGGGAAATTTAGGGAAATTACCGACATAACTTTAAAGGAAGTAGATATAAATCAAGATATTGAACAATTAAATACAGATATTACAAAGTGCATAATAGAAGCAGCCGAATAAGTTTTTCAACTTGTTTAAGTCGGGGTCCACGTTAATCAATTCATGGTACAAATATATACTATCAACATAATACAGTCATCACACAAGTTAATCATCATAGTATGTACATTGAATTATTTACATTATTTACAATCCGGGGGGTGGGATGAGGAGCTTTGGTTGATATCAGAACTTCAGTCATCAACAATTGCATCAACAGAGAAATGTGGACATTGAAACAGTGTAGGTCTTACAGTAGGATATGTACAGCCAGCAGAGAACATAGTGAGTTCAGATAGCATAAGAACAAGTATATACATTAGAAGTACATTTGAGTTGTTTATAATCCGGGGAGATGGGATGTGAATGGAGGAGGGTATTAGTAAAGTGTTGAAGTTGCCTGGAGGTGTTGTTTTAGAGCGGTTTTGAAGGAATATAGAGATGCACTTACTTTTATACCTGTTGGGAGTGCATTCCACATTAATGTGGCATAGAAAGAGAATGAGTTAAGACCTTTGTTAGATCGAAATCTGGGTTTAACGTGGTTTGTGGAGCTCCCCCTGGTGTTGTGGTTATGGCGGTCATTTACGTTAAGGAAGTAGTTTGACATGTACTTCGGTATCAAGGAGGTGTAGCGGATTTTATAGACTAGGCTCAGTGCAAGTTGTTTTACTCTGTCCTCCACCCTGAGCCAGACCACTTTGGAGAAGTGGGTTGGATTGAGGTGTGATCTGGGGTGGAGGTCTAAAAGTAACCGGATTAGCTTATTCTGGGATGTTTGGAGTCTAGATTTGAGGGTTTTGGAGGTGCTGGGGTACCAGGAGGTGCAAGCGTAATCGAAGAAGGGTTGAATGAGAGTTCCCGCTAGAATCCTCAAGGTGTTTTTGTTGACCAGAGAGGAGATTCTGTAGAGGAATCTCGTTCTTTGGTTGACCTTTTTGATCACCTTGGTTGCCATTTTATCACAGGAAAGATTAGCCTCTAGAATGGAACCTACGTAGGTGATCTCATCCTTCCTGGTGATAACAATGTCACCCACTTTTATAGTGAAGTCACTGACCTTCTTAAGGTTGATATGGGACCCAAATCGGATGGATTCCGTTTTACCTAAGTGTATGGATAGCTTGTTGTCAGCGAGCCAGGTGCAAATATTGAGGAGTTCAGCACTGAGGATTTGTTCCACCTGTGACTTGTCCTTGCCGGATACCAGCAGAGCCGAGTCATCCGCAAACAGGAACAATTCACAGTGGCATGCTGATGGCATGTCATTCACGTATATTAGGAACAGTAAAGGTCCTAGTATACTCCCCTGAGGGACTCCACAGCTTACTGAGAGGGGAGGGGACATGGTGCCGTTTACCTCTACCACCTGTTTCCTCCCCTCCAAGTAAGATTGCATCCAGCTTGATGAGGTTTCGTCGAATCCGATTGCTCGGAGCTTATCCAACAGTATAGCATGGTTAACGGTGTCAAAGGCCTTCTGAATGTCCAGCATGACCATGCCGCAGTATTTGCCCGCGTCCACCTCATGTTTGATGTGGTCGGTCAGATAGAGAAGGCATGTGTCAGTGGAGTGGTTAGTTCTGAAGCCGGATTGGAATTTGTACATTAGTTTATTAGTAGCAAGGTATCTATCAACCTGTTCATAAACTATTTTCTCCATTACTTTCGAAATGGAACTGAGAATAGAAACAGGTCGGTAGTTACCAGGTTCTAATTTGCTTCCTTTTTTATAAAGGGGGGTTACTCTAGCTATCTTGAAATCCTTGGGTACTTGGCCTTGTTTGATTGAGAGGTTTATTATATGAGTGATTATTGGGGCAATGGTGGTGGCAGAGTCCATGAAGAATCTGGAGGGGATATTGTCAAGGCGCGCTCAATTTATTAAGCACCTCGTTAGCTGAGACCATTTCTAATTTGAAATTGTTAATAAATAAAGAAAGTAAGAAAATAAATAAAGAAAGTATAATTGCGGTATTTTTTGACATAGAGAAAGCGTATGATATGTTGTGGCAACAGGGGTTGCTGATGAAACTAAATAAGATTGGGATTAGAGGAAGAATGTACAGATGGATAAAAGACTTTGTAACAAGTAGAACATTATTAGTAAAAATAGAGAATGAATATAGCAGAGAATACGAAGTGGAAAATGGGACCCCACAAGGGAGTATAATAAGTCCAGTACTATTTTCCATCATGATAAATGAAGTTTTTAGTGAAGTGGAAGGGTTAGTGGAGGTGGCATTGTTTGCCAATGATGGAGTGATGTGGAAGAGAGGTAGAAATACAAAATATATAGAAAAGAAGATTCAAAAAGCGGTAAATAATGTTCAAGACTGGGGGACGGCTTGGGGTTTAAGATTCTCTGTTGGAAAGACAAAAGTCATAAATTTTACGAAGAGGAAAGTACAAAACAAGCTCCAAATAAAACTCTATGGAGAAAACATAAAAGAGGTACAAGTATTTAAATATTTAGGAATATGGTTTGATAAAAATATTAACTGGTCAACCCACATCAGCAAAATAGTGGAGAAAAGTAAAAAGGTGTTAAATATAATGAGGGCTTTGAGGGGTAAAGATTGGGGGGCTGTTAGGTTGACATTGAAAACAATATATATCACTTTAATTCGATCTGTTATTGACTACGGATGCATTATTTATCAATCTGCTTCAAAAACACTACTTCGGAAAATAGACCGGATCCAGTCGCAGGCGTTAAGGTTATGTTGTGGAGCTACTAAAACTACTCCAGTGGCAGCATTACAAGTAGAAATGAATGAAAAACCTTTGGACATGAGGAGAGATCAACTCTCAGCAGTGTATTGGGCAAACTTAAAAGGATCCAAGCAAGGACATCCAACCCGTCAAGTGCTAATAAACTGCCAAGAAAAAGAGAACAAAAAAATGAATAGTTTTGGGTGGATAATAGGAGATATATGTATCAAAGCACAAATTGACAATATTAAAGTTAGCCCCACAGTACCAATTCCTGCAATACCACCGTGGATGTATGAAAACCCAAAGGTAAACATGCAATTACTGAAGAATATCAATTTAAATAGTTACCAGATAGAACATTGGATTGAGGAAATGTTTTTTGATAACATCATTATATTCACAGATGCATCAAAAACTATAAATTGTAAAGTAGGAGCTGCTGTAGTTATCCCACAAGGAAATATAGTGTTAAATAAAAGAATCAGTGATAAACTATCTGTTTTTACGGGGGAATTGGTAGCAATTTATATGGCAGTTAACTGGATAGAGGAAAACAAAGCAAGGAAAGCAGTCGTGTGCTCGGACTCCAGCAGTGCATTGACGAGTATAAAAAACATAGCATCAGACACAAGACAAGATATAGTTTATGAAATAGTTCAGGCAATCTACAGGATAAATAAAGCGGGAGGTGTGGTAACATTTCTCTGGGTTCCTGCTCATGTAGGAGTTGAGGGAAATGAGTTAGCTGATAGATACGCAAAACAAGAAACCACTAAAACAGAAGTAAATATGGAGATTAAGCACAGTAAAGAAGAAGTGAAGAGCATAATTAAGATAGAACACAATAAAAAGTGGCAGAATAATTGGAATAAGGAAATAAAAGGTAGAGAGTTTTACAAAGTCCAGAGGAGAGTAGGTGTCATGAGAGGAGGGGGTAGAAATAGGAAAGAAGAAGACATTATTACTAGAATGAGATTAGGACATACATATCTAAATAGTTCACTAAAATTGATAGGAAAACATACTACAGGGCTGTGTGATTTTTGCCATCAAATAGAGAATGTTGACCATGTTTTAATACAATGTAGGAAATACAATAGAGAAAGAGAAATACTGGAAAATAAGTTAGCAAAAGAAAATATTAGGTTAGAAGTGGGAAGTATATTAGGATTGCATTCAGAAAACATAGGATACAAAGCAATATACACATATTTAAAAAACACTGGGTTAAATAAAAGAATATAGAGTAGGGATCCACCTCGGTCCACACTCCATTACAGTAGGTGGCGGTAATGCACACCAGAAGGTTGCTTGCCAACCGCCATAAAAACAAAAGAAGAAGAAGAAGAAGCAGTGGGGTGAGTAGAAAAATACCATTTATTCATCCAGCCATTTCCTACCGCTTGTCCCTTTCAACCTTGCAAAAAAAAAAATGAATTAAGAAAATCGGATTTTTAACAACGACTAGACAACAAAGTATCGAGTAATTGTTTTCTATCGGACTCTTTTAGGCGACGGACACATTGACCGAGACAAGCGGCAACAAAGATGGACATTCACAACACGTGTGTTATGACGGCTCTTGGTCAAAGTCAAACATTTGTAAGTATATATTGTGCGTAAAGATATTTAGTTTGTTTTGTATAGAAATTGCTGACTTCGTGATGCCATGTATGTTCATGGTCGTGTTTAAACTGACGTTTAAAGCTCGTTAAATACATGTCATGCTAAATATGAACTGTAGAGGGCAATAACGCTACACCTTAAGTTTAAATGTGATGATTAACATACATTGAGTGCCATGTCTGATGATGATGTTGTCTAATTTCCATGTTTTAAGATCAGCAATTTATGGTTTGAATATATTCACACTAAACCTTCTATTTTATGTACGTAAAATACACAATGGACATTCGTTGTATAAAACACACAATTGACTTATATTTTATGTTCATATATTCATACGTACAAACCTAAATTAGGGAAGATGTGTGGAGAAATGAATCGAAGGAAGGGAAATAATTTAAAAGAAAATACCTCAATCCTTCTGGAGCTTCCATTTCTTCACCTGTTAACTAGCTCTCCAGCTTCTCACGCTGGAAACGATTGGCGAGGGCCGAATAATGAATTTGTTGACAGTGCAGTGTGAAAACCGATGTGTTTACTTTGTAATTAAGTAAATACAGTCTTATGATCTGCTTTTTGATGATGATGTGGTCCTGATGGCTTCATCTGGCCAGGATCTTCAGCTCTCACTGGTTTGGTTCGCAACCGAGTGTGAAGCGACTGGGATGAGAATCAGCACCTCCGAGTCCATGGTTCTCGCGTGGAAAAGGGTGGAGTGCCATCTCCGGGTTGGGGAAGAGACCCTGCCCCAAGTGGAGGAGTTCAAGTACCTCGGAATCTTGTTCAAGAGTTAGGGAAGAGTGGATCATGAGATCGACAGGCTGATCGGTGCGACGTCTTCAGAAATGTGGACGCTGTATCGACGATCCTTTGTGGTGAAGAAAGAGCTGAGCCGGAAGGCAAAGCCCTCAATTTACCGGTCGATCTACGTTCCCATCTTCACCTGTGGTCATGAGCTCTGACTGAAAGGACAAAATCACGGGTACAAGCGGCCAAAATGAGTTTCCTCCGCCAGATGGCGGGGCTCTCCCTTAGAGAAAGGCTGAGAAGCTCTGCCAGCCGGGAGGAGCTCAAAGTAAAGTCACTGCTCCTCCACATCGAGAGGAGCCAGACGAGGTGGTTCGCGCATCTGGTCAGGAACGCCTCCCTAGGGAGGTGTTTCGGGCTCGTCCGACCGGTAGGAGGCCACGGGGAAGACCCAGGATGAGAGGAAAAGTCTGGGCTTCCCTGCTTAGACTGCTGCCCCTGTGACCCGACCTCGGATAAGCAGAAGAAGATGGATGGATGGATGGACAGTCTCAAAAAAGTATAATCTGCGGAGGTGTTTTCAGACAAAACATTCATCACATTTCAATGTCGGGCCCCTGAGCTTTGGGCTCTTGAAAATGCGGCCCCTCTACATGATGTAGTTGAATAGCCTGGCTTTAGATGTACCTAATGATGTGGACGATTATGAAAACATTCTTTAAGGTAAGCGAATGCAGCTTTAAATAGATAATATTGAAGGGCTTTTGGTACTGGTGGCAGCTTGATTTCCCATGATGCAATACGGTACAGAGCCTCTAGAGAGCAGCAGGAGGCCAAAGGAAGTGCACTTCACTGCTGTGTTGTTGCAGCAGCTTAACCACATGCAGGGATAATGACTACCAGAGGACCAACTAAAGGCACAAACAAATCCATAACCCAGTGAACGCTTCGCCTCTGACATTTAACAGCCCTGTAGAAAATGGCCGAAATTTCACAAGAAGATCATGAGTCACTTGTTCCGTTCTGCGCTTCATTATGCTGCTGATGGAGTGGGACCCGGCCTCCGGACCTTGCAGCCCGTTTAGAAAGGATGGAGCTTCACCTCATAAACATACTGCTGCCGGAAAATAATTAACTGATTTCCTTATTGCATCAAAGTCACACGGAAGTTGTATTCGGCGTTAATGACACACACACGCACACACACAGACACACACACACACACACACACACACACACACACACACTTCCTTATCCAGCAGATCAATTTAGCCCATTCGAACGGTAGTCATTAGTGCTCTTTTTAGAAAGACAGGAAACACATGCCGCTGATAAGAGGTGGCAAATAAATACATATGCTACCCCTAGGGCTTTTCAAAAAACACTGGTCTCCACTCGCCAGTTATTAACGATAACCTCCACCTTGCACGATTGAAATACATTGACAACTTAACAGGACCTGTGCAATTATACAGTACGTAACCAGTTATGAATGACAAACTCCTCCCATTCACAATAAAAATATCTTAAGCAAAGCGACAATAGTTAACTTCAAAGTATATATCTGAATATGCGACTGCGTCATATAATTAATGATTGTTCCTCTGACCGTTTTTTTATGATAACAGCCTCCTTGCACAATAGAAATACCAAAATCAAAGCGCCTAGGAGCAGCAAAATTAAAGCCGATTATATCAGACTATGTAGCTGTGTTGTATAATTATTGTGATTGCGCCAGTTATTACCGACAACCACCACCTTTGAATAATAGAAATGCTGTAAATGCTTACTTATTCTAGTAGAGGTTAGCAGCAATGTTAAAGCAGAGTATATAAGAAATGTGATTACTCTGCTACCAGTTATGAATGCTTGCACAATAGGTATATTTTAATTGCTGTTTTTAACAAGGCATGGATGAGGTGGTCCGGGCATCTGGTCAGGATGCCTCCCGAACGCCTCCCGAGGGAGGTGTTTAGGGCACGTCCAACCGGTAGGAGGCCACGGGGAAGACCCAGGACATGTTGGGAAGACTACGTCTCCCGACTGGCTTGGGAACGCCTCGGGATCCCCCGCGAAGAGCTAGACGAAGTGGCTGGGGAGAGGGAAGTCTCGGCTTCCCTGCTTAGGCTGCTGCCCCCGCGACCCGACCTCAGATAAGCGGAAGAAGATGGATGGAAACGGTTGTCACTGATGACTGGTGGTAAGTAAATATATGTACTACCTCTAGGACCACAGTCATCCTCGCCAGTTATTATCGATAACCTACGCTTTGCGCAATTGTAGTAAATAGAAACAGGACACATGTCATATAAACAATGTGATTACTCCCACAACCAATTATATATGATAACCGCCACTTTGCACAATAAAAATATGGTAAGCCGAGCGAATAGAAGTAGGCTGAAAAGTGAGTCCACTTTACAAGACTATATTGCAGTGTCATGTAATTAATGTGATTGCTCCTCCCGTTAGTTATCAGTGTTAACCGCAACCATGCACAAGAGAAATACTTTAAACCTAGTGAAAAGTTGTGCAAGCAAAACCTACAATAGCTGAGTATGCAGCCGTGCCATATATTATTGTAATTGCTCCTTTCACCAGTTAATAATAATTGCCTCCTTGCGTAAAAAATAATATAAACAAACCGATTAAAAGCTATACAACCAAAGCCAAAATTGCTCCTCCCACCAGCTGATATTGATAACAGCCAACTTGCACCATAGAAATACAGTAAACAGAGGGACTAGACGCTGCAAAGTCCAATTCAACTATACCAGAATATGATACCATGTCATATAGCTAACATTATTATTCCTCTCACCAGTTATTAACAATAACCGCCAACTTTCACCATAAAAATACTGTGAATAGAAGCTGCAAAGTCTGTCGACTATACCCAAATATGTACCCGTGTCATATAACTAACATGATTGCTCTTCTCACCAGTGTTTAATAATTGCCGCCACCTATGATAGAAATACTGTAAATAGAGCGAATAGAAGCTGCAAAGTCAAAGTCGACTGTACCAGAACATGTCGCCGTGTCATATAACTAACATGATTGCTCCTCCCACTAGTTGTTAATAATAACCACCACACTGCACAAGAGAACTACTGTAAAATTAGAAGCCGCAAAGTCAAAGCCAACTTTACCAGATTATGCAGCTGTGTTGTAATTAATTCGTTAAACTTCTCAACAGTTATTAATAACTGCATAATGGCAGTAAATAGACTCAAAATAAGCTCTAAGCCAGTGGTCACCAACCTTTTCGAGCTTGAGCTTCCCCCTTGTTTCATCATATATTACTGAGAGGCTGAAGAGAGAGGCAGAGGTGTGCAGGTGCGTTCAGGGATTTAAATGCATGCCTGTTTATGGGTCTGTTGTTCACTCTCTGGGTGGAGGTGGCACTGATGACAGGTTATATATATATATAATTTTTTTTTTTTCCATATTTTTTTTTATTTTACATTTTTTTCATATTTTTGCGGTTGACCGGTAGGGTCCCAAAGATTGACTGGACGATCGCGATCGACGGGTTGGCGACCCCTGTAACAGAAGCATACGCTCGCTCATGTACAGGCACCTGCATGCACACAATATGTGTTATATTTTGCAACTAATGTGATCACTCCTCCCGCTAGTTAATGGCAATTGCCACCTCGCGCTATAGAATTAGACAGATTTAGAATAATCCATAGTCATAGCCTAATATACACTTACTCACAGATGAGCAGATGCATGCCCTCAGACACAATGTATACATGTCATACAAGTAACGCAATAGCTCCCCACTCCAGTTATCAACGATAACTGCACCTTTGTAATTTAATCTGGAAATATTATACAATGTGTATATTTAACTAGAGGGCTATAAATCAGCTGGTGTGGAAGTGGAAATAAACAGAAACATTGAAGTTTAACCACTTGATCAAGAAGCAATGACAAGTTTGACAAATATTTCTGTAAAATGATCCCTGTTTGAATACCAAAAATGTACTCAACAGTTGTGTCTTGACAAACAAAACATCAAATATAATTTGGGGGCGGAAAATGTCTGTAAGGCTTTTATTTCATCCATTTGAGGAACAATTAGACATATCGATATATAAACAAACAGTATAAACTGCATAGTTCAATGTGCTGCCTAACAAAGGGACGCTCAAGAACCATATCTTTGGACCGTTTCACCGTATTTTCACACTCATAAATATATCTTAGAAAGGCACAGGTACATCCCCACAGTCGTATTTGAGAGAAGAATAAATAGGTTATGGGCATAATGAAAAAGTCATATATAGGGTTGAATCATGATTAGAACAGCATGTATACGCACTGACCTGAATATTAGAGATGAACCCCTCTTTTTAAAAGACAATATATTGACGGATACCTTTTTCCCAGCCGGTCCCTGCATCTTTCTGGTGTGTGGGTGACTTGAGAGAAAAGCTCTGATTGGTTGGGGGGGAAGTCACCTTTTAGTTTGCATGTAAACATTTTAAGGCCAGTAATATAAGACTACATGTCATTCATTATATATACTTTTTACAAAGAAAAAGTACCTTCTGTTAATGTGTCATGAAACACTATTTTTATATCAGGGATTCCCAAAATTAGGGTCAATTCTTAAGCATGGGAGCAGTTTTTATTTTATCTGAATAACTGTCTTCTGTGTTCTTGATTATGAGTTTTTGTGCAGTATTGTCAATGTTATTCAATATCTGAGTACCTGAGGAAGATCTATATTTTTCATTTGAGCTGAAAAAGGCCCTCACTGACATTAAGGCACTTTTGGCCATCAAGTGCACAGCTGCTTTATTGCAGAAGTTAACATAAGAATAAAATGAGAATATTTTTATAATCCTCACCATGAGAGCATATAAACATCCTCTTGTGCAACTATAAACATATTTTTAAGTCAGCCCATCCTCCATAATGTCTCTTTTGGGCATCTTCATGGAAGCATCAAGACCCAAAGTCAGTGAGAATCCAGTTTCTATGACAAGTGGTACATGCCGTAGCCCAGAGGAGTAGCGTATAGTCCTAAGGGTGCAAAAGGCAACATGGGTCTGTGGTGGTATGCAGAGAAGGGCTGTCCGTACATAGCGCCAAGTGTTAGCGGCAACGGAAGACTCGGCTGCATGAGTGATCTGGCGGCCGCCACCGCCGCGGTCTTAGCATCAGCGGCCATCTTCAGTTTCTCCATCTCGGCCTCCTGGAGCCTCTTGGCTTTCGCTCGGCGGTTCTGGAACCAGATCTTCACCTGGGTCTCCGTGAGATTCAAGGAGGAGGAGAACTCGGCCCGCTCGGCGATGGACAGGTACTGCTTCTGACGGAACTTTCTCTCCAGCGCCAGGAGCTGGGACGCGGTGAAGGGAGTGCGGGGCTTGCGGTTGGTCTTGTGTTTCCTCAACTGGCAGGCAGGATTTACATGACCTGATACACAGAACCAACAGATGGTATTTAGCCAAAACTGAATCTGAAGACCGATTGGGTGAATATCCAAATATTGTGAAGAGACAAAGAAAAACACATTTTGGTGACAGACAAAAGGAAATACTCCTCATTTCCAATTCCAAAGAGATCACGGAAGATAATAATGGTCCCTTGCAATTGAACTGGTCAGAAACATTATTAATATAACATTTTAATTATTTTTGATTGTTCTTGAAGTGTGCTCCGTTGTACCGAGAAGTGTTTCTAGTATTTTGAATGCATTATTGAGCTGCGCGAGGGAAGCTATTGGAAGATTAATAAAGTTGCATTTGAAAATCATTGCAAAACATGCCATTGGAATTCAACCCTTTTGGAGACTTTTTCCTCCTTTCAAAATCTTTGCTCTATTTTTAGTTGTGTTACTTTGGATGGAATGAGTTTTTTCCTACAAGGGTTTTTATTTATGTTCAATTTTTGAAATTTAAGTTAAGTACCATTTGGATGGAAAAGGTCCTAGCTAATATTTATAAAACATTTTTTTCTACTTTTGCGCTAATAACTCTTCATCACCTTCAGTCTAAAATAAAAATAGCTCACAGGTCTTGAGTTTTTTTTTACTATCTATTACAGGGGTGTCAAACCTGTTTACTTTGAGGGCCATGTCGCAGTTATGGTTGCCCTCGGAGGGACGATTTTAACACTGAGTAATATATGAATATGCATGTGTGTGTGTGTGTGTGTGTAATATATATATATAATACATGAACAATATATTTTAAATTTTACTTTAAAAACTGGGAGCTCAGTCACCAGTTTTTTACAGCTTATAAAAAAATGGGAAAAATGGAAAAACAATACATGCACATGGGGATAGGTTGATTGGCAACACTAAATTGGCCCTTGTGTGTGAATGTGAGTGTGAATGTTGTCTGTCTATCTGTGTTGGCCCTGCGATGAGGTGGCGACTTGTACAGGGTGTACCCCGCCTTCCGCCCGATTGTAGCTGAGATAGGCACCAGCGCCCCCCGCGACCCCGAAAGGGAATAAGCGGTAGAAAATGGATGGATGGATGGAAAAACAATACCACTGTTTTTAGCGGTAAAATTCAAGCAACAGAGCTGCCAGTTTTTTTAACCGTAAAATCATGTTTTAATGTTTTTTTATGTTTTAGTGTATTACTGTATATGGAAAAAACAGTACCAAAGTTGAGTTTGCGGTAAAAAAAACTCAGTCGGCGGAATTTAATTTGATTTGTAAAAGCGCTTTGAGTCACTAGAGAAAAGTGCTATATAAATATAATTCACTCCACTATATAAATGTAATTCAATTAACCGTAAAATCTATTGTCAATTTTACAATCTACAATGTGATTGATAATTTGTTTTGAAATCATCAGTCAAGCAGATATTTAAGTATGGAATTTATCTTTATTTTAACAAAAACTATTTTTGTAATACATAATATAATATTTGGAGTTTGAGAATATTGAATTTTAAAATATATGCAATGGCATGCAGTACATGATTTTTTATTTTAAAAGGGATAGAACAAATATATTCAGGGTTTGGGATCTTTTTGTGTGGAGTTTGCATGTTGTCCCTCTGACCGTGTGGGTTCCCTCCGGGTATTCCGGCTTCATCCCACCTCCAAAAACATGCACCTGGGGATAGGATGATTGGCAACACTAAATTAGTCCTAGTGTGTGAATGTGAGTGTGAATGTTGTTTATCTGTGTTGGCCCTGCGATGAGGTGGCGACTTGTCCAGGGTGTACCCGCCTTTCGCCTGAATGCATCCCCTGCGACCCGGAAAGGGACAAGTGGTCGAAAATGGTTGGATGGATGGAAGAAAAGATTAAGCATTTTATTAACGCATATTATTTCCAGGCTTTCGCGGGCCACATAAAATAAAGTGGTGGGCCAGATTTGGCCCCCAGGCTTTGAGTTTGACACCTGTGATCTATTATAATACGATATATGGATGATAACTAATATACTCAGTGGCCTAGTGATTAGAGTGTCCGCCCTGAGATCGGTAGGTCGTGAGTTCAAACCCCGGCTGAGTCATACCAAGACTATAAACATAGGACCCTGCTTGGCACTCAGCATTAAGGGTTGGAATTGGGGGTTAAATCACCAAAAATAATTCCCGGGCGCGGCACAGCTGCTGCCCACTGCTCCCCTCACCTCCCAGGGGGTGATCAAGGGTGATGGGTCAAATGCAGAGAACAATTTCGCACATTCACGGTACTAACATACACATACTGTACACATACATTCACTGTACAAACATACACATACTGTACATATACATTCACTGTACAAACATACACATACTGTACATATGCATTTACTGTACAAACACATATACTGTATGTATACATTTACTGTACAAACATTCATATACACATTCTGTTCATATACAAGTACATATACATATATACACTCATGCATATAATCACGTTTCATCAAACATACGTATATCAACGTTGTTGCCCTAGGGTAGGGGTCACCAACCTTCTTGAAACCACCCCTATTCTTGGGTACTGACTAATGCGAAGGGCTACCAGTTTGATACACACTTAAATAAATTGTATTTCTGTTTGTCATTCTGTCGTATATTATGTTTCCTTTTACGGAAGGTTTTTTGTAGAGAATAAATGATGAAAAAAAACACATAATTGAATGGTTTAAAAAGGGGAGAGAATACGAAAAAAAAGAAAATGTAATTTTAAGGCATTGTTTAGCTTCCATTTCGACTCTTTAAAATTCAAAATTCTACCGAAAAAAAGAAGAGAAAAACTAGCTAATTCGAATCTTTTTGAAAAAATAAAAAAAAAAGAATTCATGGAACGTCATTAGTAATTTTTCCTGATTAAGATTAATTTTAGAATTTTGATGACATGTTTTAAATAGGTTAAAATCCAATCTGCACTTTGTTAGAATATCTAACAAATTGGACCAAGCTATATTTCTAACAAAGACAAATCATTATTTCTTCTAGATTTTTCAGAACAAAAATTTCAAAAGAAATTCAAAACACTTTGAAATAAGAATTACATTTGATTCTACAAATTTTCTACATTTGCCAGAATAATACTTTTGAATTTTAAGCATAATATGTTTGAAGAAATATTTCACTAATATTCTTCGTCGAAAAAACAGAAGCCAAAATGAAGAATTAAATTAAAATGTACTTATTATTCTTTACAATAAAACTAATAAATTTAGAGGAAGGAATTGAAAAGGTAAAAAGTTATGTGTTTAAAAATCCAAAAATAATTTTTAAGGTTGTATTTTTTCTCTAAAATTGTCTTTCTGAAAGTTATTAGAAGCAAAGTAAAAAAATTAATGAATTTATTTAAACAAGTGAAGACAAAGTCTTTAAAATATTTTCTTGGATTTTCAAATTCTATTTGAGTTTTGTCTCTCTTAGAATTAAAAATGTCGAGCAAATCGAGACCAGCCTGCTAGTAAATAAATACAATGTTAAAAAGAGAGGCAGCTCACTGGTAAGTGCTGCTATTTGAGCTATTTTTAGAACAGGCCAGCGGGCGACTCATCTGGTCCTTACGGGCTACTGCGTTGGTGACCCCTGCCCTAGAGTAAACTGGGTAACACATGGCATACTGAGAAAGCTTAACCCATTGTTACTATAACAATCTACAAGATTAATATAGGTTGCCTCTCTCTCTTCCCCTCCATCTTTCAGTATTCCTTTTTATTTATTTATTTATTTTTAATTGTATTTATCTTTCTAGTTATGCATACAGTACGTATTGTTGCATTTGAACAACTGTATTGTTAGTAGAGGTAAACTATTGGTATTCATAATCAATTGCGCCTTTTCTATTGGTATTTGTATTGCTCCAGTTGTGGTGTAAAAATGCTCAATGTCATTTCTATTTTATTATTTATTTCACTAGCTGCTTATTTGCTATCACTTTTACGATCATATTTGACATATCGTATGTGCTGGTGTTCTATTGTTTTTGTTGTTATTGTAGTGTTTGCTGTTGTTGTTTTTGTCTTTCTGTTTAATCCCCCTCTTATCCCCACAAATTCCCCCTGTCTTCCTTTTTTTTCTCTTTCTACACCCTCCTGCACCAAATGATAATATAAATACATTTAATAAAGTCAAATTCAAATAAGGCAACAAGAGAAGTATCCTACACTTCTGTTTTGTATAGTAAATCTGAACAGCCGATTAGGGCATCTACATCAACTATATGATTTGCCTGAGAAGCTGGACAGGACAAAAAAAAAAAGAGAGAATTTCGCCACATCTAGTGTGTGTGTGACAATTATTGGTACTTTAACTTAAAGCAATTACAAAAAAACAGAAATAATTAGTTCAAATAGCGGCTGGAAGGGTTAAATAATAAAAAAAAGACATGTTAGGTATTTTTAATTAGGACTGAAGTTGGTTGAGCGATATGGAAAACAAATCCAACTTTGTTTTATAAACTCTTAACGCCCTGTGGACTTTTAGGCGTTATCAACGAGAAGATGCAATTTTGCAACCAAATATGATCTTAATCACTGGTCATTGAGCTCCAATATTGAATCATTTGGGGAAAAATTTCATGTTAAACAATGACGAATGGTATTCCATTAGAAAAAAATAAAAAACAGCTTAATGGTGATGGACAGTGTCAAAAATACGTTTTTGCGGCAGATTCGCATGAAATACGATGACATATGCATTGATGCTATTAAGGCATGAATTGAAAAAGCCTACGACGCAATATAAGTGAATTGGGTGAGAGTGGTTCTACTCACAGGGCTTTGAGGAGAGCACGCCGCCGATGACCCACTCTTCCGTCTCCGATGTTTCAGAATTGACCGGCGATGACGGCGCAGTCGGGAAGCTCTTCCGACCGTAAAGCGAACTAAAGCCCAAGGGTGACGTCACCACCACCGAGCCGACCTCCCCGCCGCGGCGGACCACCGTCTTCCTCCCGGACATGATCGCCTCCACGCTGAACGGATGCCGATGCCGCTCCGCCACCGGAGAGGAACCTCTCTCCTCCTCGGAGGAACTGGAGCACACATCCTTCGTAGTCTCCACGGAAGACATCGCCAAAGGCTGGTAAAACTCCAGGGGGAGGAAACAAAAAGCGTGGAGTAGCACAGGTGTGTTATGTCGCGTCTCCGCAGCGTGATGAGTGCTGTGTTCGAAGCTGTCATGTCACGTTTGTATACAGGTCACGTGACACAAATACCCGACTTTCAGCCAATCCCGGTTCACCAGGATGTGAGCCTTCAGGAGTCTCTTAGAAAAGCGGGAGTTGCTCACTTTGGTTCATGGGTAATGGAGCATCACAAAAAAAAAAATGGAGTGGTTAAAGGCCTACTGAAACCCACTACTACCCACCACGCAGTCTGATAGTTTATATATCAATGATGAAATATTAACACTCTTTTTAGTTTACTAAATTGCAATTTTAAATTTCCCGGGACTTTTTTGTTGAAAAGTAGTAATGATGATGTGTACGCGTGTCATCACGGGCTGTTATGAATATGAGCGCTGCGCACACACACAGCTAAAAGTCGTCTGCTTTAACGGGATAATTACACAGTATTTTGGACATCTGTGTTGCTGAATCTTTTGCAATTTGTTCAATTAATATTGGAAAAGTCAAAGTAGAAAGACGGAGTTGGGAAGCTTTAGCCAAGGAATCACACAGTGATTCCTTGTTTAAAATTCACGGACGTGAAACTTTACTATGGATCACAGCGAACATGGATCCCAACCAAATGTCAACCAGCAGGTTTCGGTGAGAAAATTGTGGTTAAAATGTCGCCTCTTACCGGATATCAGCTGAGCTTGTGCCTCCCGTACAGCTGCCGTCGACTTCCCTGAGACACTGCGCGTTAACACCCGGCCGTGGACACACCCCTCCCTCCGACTGTCAGGTACTGTTAAACTCACTAAAACACTAGTAACACAATAGAAAAATAAGGGATTTCACAGAATTATCCTAGTAAATATCTCTAAAAACATATGAATCCGTCTCAATGCAACGCGATTGCAATCGCGTTTTTTTTTTTTTACTTTTTTTTTTTTTTAGTCGGTCGCTATCAATATCCTCAAACACGAATCTTTCATCCTCACTCAAATTAATGGGGGAATTGTCGTTTTCTCGGTCTGAATAGCTGTTTTTGTTGGAGGCTCCCATTAAAATCAATGTGAATATATGAGGAGCAATCAACATGTGACGTCGTCGTCTGCGACTTCCGGTAGAGGCAGGGCTTTTCTCCAATTGCAAACTTTATCGTAGATGTTCTCTACTAAATCCTTTTAGCAAAAATATGGCAATATCGCGAAATGATCAAGTATGACACATAGAATGGACCTGCTATCCCCGTTTAAATAGGAAAATCTCATTTCAGTAGGCCTTTAATAATGAGGATTAGAAACATTTAAGCAATAAGTTGAAAAAGAAATAGGACGTGAATCAAATTGTTTTAATCCATCCATCCATCTTCTTCAGCTTATCGTCGGGTCGCGGGAGCAGCAGCCTAAGCAGGGAAGCCCAGACTTCCCTCCCCCCAGCCACTTCGTCTAGCTCTTCCCGGGGGATCCCGAGGTGTTCCCAGGCCAGCCGGGATACATAGTCTTCCCAACGTGTCCTGGGTCTTCCCCGTGGCCTTCTACTAGTCGGACGTGCCCTGAATACCTCCCAAGGGAGGCGTTCGGGTGGCATCCTGACCAGATGCCCGAACCACCTCATCTGGCTCCTCTTGATGTGGAGGAGCAACGGCTTTACTTTGAGTTCCTCCTGGATGACAGAGCTTCTCACCCTATCTCTAATAATAATAATAATGGATTAGATTTATATCGCGCTTTTCTATTGTTAGATACTCAAAGCGCTCACAGAGAAGTGGGAACCGATCATTCACACTGTCACACCGGTACATGGATTGGTTTTGATTCTTCCACGCAAAGGATGATTGGCACGAGCCAGACGAGAGTGTAAGTACATATTTGTTTATTTAAACACTATAATAAAAAAAAATAAACAAACAAAGGGCGCTCACAAGGAGATACAAAACTTAGCTACAAAAATACAAACAGGAAAACAAAACACCTGCTCGATGGCATGAAAGACAATGAACTATAAACTTAAACTTGCACTGTGGCAGAACTATGAACAACTAAAACAAAAACACTTACAGTGACCGAAACAAGGGGCATGGATAGCAAGGTGCGTAGCAGTTAATCGTGGGTGCGTGAAGGCATGAAAGCAAACACCTGCAAAGTTCCCAGACTGATGGACAGAAAGTAAAATCCTTAAATACTGGCTGTGGTAGTTAGTAACAGGTGTGAGAGGCTAATGATCGGGGCGTGACTAAAGGGACCAGGTGGAAACTAATGGGTTGACATGGTAACAAAAGCAAACCAGGAAGTGCAAAACGTAACAAGAGTCCAGAAAACAAAACAAAACATGATCAAACATAAAACCAGATTCACAGGCATGACACACACCTGGTGGTGGTAAGCTACATCTGTAGCCACAGCTGCCCTGGGGTAGACTGACAGCCCCTCCGACCACCACCTATCATTCATTCATCTGTCATTCACCAGTGTGAGTGGCACCGGGGGAAAGGGTGAAGTGTCCTTCCCAAGGACACAACGGCAGCGATTTGGATGTCAATAGGTGAGAAGCGGACCTGCAACCCTCAGGTTTCTGGCACGGCCTCTCTACCCACTACGCCATGCCGCCCCAAGGGAGAGCCCCGCCACACGGCGGAGGAAACTTATTTCGGCCGCTTGTACACGTGATATTATCCTTTCAGTCATGACCCAAACCTCATGACCATATAGGTGAAGATGGGAACGTAGATCGACCGGTAAATTGAGAGCTTTGCCTTCCGGCTCAGCTCCTTCTTCACCACAACGGATCGGTACAACGACCGCAGTACTGAAGACGCCGCACCGATCCGCCTGTCGATCTCACGATCCACTCTTCCCCCTTTCGTGAACAAGACTCCTAGGTACTTGAACTCCTCCACTTGGGGCAGGGTCTCCTCCCCAACCCGGAGATGGCATTCCACCCTTTTCCAGGCGACAACCATGGACTTGGACTCTGAGGTGCTGATTCTCATCCCAGTCGCTTCACACTCGGCTGCAAACCGATCCAGTGAGAACTGAAGATCCCGGCCAGATGAAACCATCAGGATTAAATTGTTTTAATTTGTAAAGAAATTGAACGCTGCATTTTGTAATAGGTTATGTATAAGACACAGTACGGTGTCACAGGGGTTAGTGCGTGTGCCTCACAATATGAAGGTCCTGGGTTTGGGATGTTTCTTTGTGGAGTTTGCATGTTCTCCCCGTGACTGCGTGGGTCCCCTCCGGGTACTTCGGTTTCCTCCCACCTCCAAAGACATAGGTTGATTGGCAACACAAATAATATAAACATAAATATTATTTAAATGAACACTTGATACATATAATCACAGCAGTATGATGATTCTACGTGTCTACATTAAAACATATTTCTTAATACTGCATTAATATATGCTCATTTTAAACTTTCATGCAGAGAAGGAAATCACAACTAAGTCAATTGACCAAAACTGTATTTTATTAAACAGTTATTAAGCAGTGGTACATTCATGTCATTTCAAAACAGAAAGTGCAAGATTGTCAGAGACATTTTAAAACAAGCTATGAGTGAACTTTTGTGCACAATGTCACTCGGATGACATATCAAAACAACACTAAATTAAAGTGCACTTTTTGCACAGAACACCACTACGATAGTTACAATCAAATAAAGTACCCTTGTGCATGATGTCACACAAGATATTTCAATAAGTGTTACATTAAAAATGAACTGCGTATCAAATGGTATATGTCAAACGGTGTTGGTGTGGAAATAGTTGCTTCAGCATTTTGTGGGTGTGGCACCCAACGGAGATGTTGACATGCACTGTTTAAGGCACTCTTCATTCTCGAGCGGGTGACTTTTCAAATGATGTTACAAATTAGCAGTGCTACTTTTGCTAGCAACGCATATGCCTTAGGGACAGCACGGTGGTGGGGGGGTTAGTACATCTGCCTCACACTACGAAGGTCCTGAGTAGTCCTGGGTTCAATCCCGGGCTTGGGATCTTTCTGTGTGGAGTTTGCATGTTCTCCCCGTGACTGTGTGGGTTCCCTCCGGGTACTCCGGCTTCCTCCCACCTCCAAAAACATGCACCTGGGGATAAGTTGATTGTCAACACTAAATTGGCCCTAGTGTGTGAATGTGAGTGTGAATGTTGTCTGTGTTGGCCCTGCGATGAGGTGGCGACTTGTCCAGGGTGTACACCGCCTTCCGCCCGATTGTAGCTGAGATAGGCACCCCACCACCCTAAAAGGGAATAAGCCGTAGAAAATGTATGGATGGATGGGCTTCTGCCTTATAAATGTTCCAACATGTTCCCGCTTGAAGCCAAACCACCGCCAGACGATGAACCCCGTGCTGTTTTTCTTGGGGATTAATTCTTCTTCCATTTGATACCAGATTCGCACATTCTCTCTCTCGTATTACCACTCACAACACATCACAGCTAATGTTACCATGTCGCTTCCTCTCTGCTCCGGGAGGGGATGTGACGTTGCACACGTGACGTATGTAAGAAGGTGCGCCTGTTTTAAGTGTCTGTGAGAAGGAGAGACAAGAAAGAGGAAGAAACGCATGCAATTTAATGCCCGCAGCTAAAAGCAACTGCGTGAGAACGTATACTGGAATATCACGATAGTCATTTTCTATATTGCACAGAGACAAACCCGCAATACATCGAGTCTATGGATATATTGCCCAGCCCTAATTCAAAGCAAGTTTTCTATCAAATTTTCATCAGACTTATTGCACTGTTTTTCAATTGACAGTAATATGCGGTAAAAATCACCATAAATATTACTATAGAATTGTAGCGACTGTGCTGATTTTTTTTTGTGCAAAATCAAAAAATTATATATATATATATATATATATATATAATTAAATGCAAAGGCAATTGTATAATAATATCATGAGGTGAATCCTTATACATTTTTATTCATAAATTATTCACAGTTACAAGCGACCCTCTGAAAGGCAGCCATAATTGCGATGTTGCCTCAGTGAAAACGAGTTCGACACTCCTGTTCTAGATCGTCATTTGTCGTAGTTGTTGAAATATAGTTTGTTGTTTTGCGCACTATAAAATCAATGCGTCTTAAAAAGAAGTTCCAGTAATGCTTAGAATGAGCAAAATATGTAAATATTACATGTTATCATGAATAGGCCAGTTACATCATTGCATACTTACAGCGTGTATATAAAACGTTGCTGGAAGTTTGTGGGTGTTTTTGAGACGGCCTTATAGGCTTAATATCATATCAGCATCACCCGCACTCTTAGCCTCTTTTGCTTGGAGTTTTTTTTCACGATTTAGAATGCACGAAAAAGAGAAAGACGTGCGTTCTTGTCTCCCATAGAAATTGTGAATGTGAGGCAAAATTCCAATACAAGTGAAGTTCCCTTCAAAGGTTATACATCTAATTACCTATCATATTCACGATGAAATGTATACTTCCTCTTATTTTCCGGTCAACCTGTTGATTATCCAGTGCACTGCTGCCACCTAACTGGAGGCATGTGTAATGTTTATCCAAGCCTCTGTCTTCAACGTAGAATTTCATCAGTAATAGTTTAGCTGTAACTGTAACCTCCTGACACTGCCTGTGTAAACACGGCCCCGATGCGGCTAATTACAGAAAATTACACCCGGCGTGTAACACGGATCCTTTTTTTCTTCTTTATCTCAATTAAATGTTGTTTCTTTTTAAATGGGACTTTCCGTCTGCGCTCTCGGAAGTCGCGTGCTTGGTTCAACCGCATTTAAAGCGTTGTGTCACACTCAAATCGTCAAAAAACACACTAGAATAGGTTTGGGAATTGGAGATTTATGCTGCTGTGTGCCTCAACTCAGTGTTGGACGCACACCCGACGAGAATTTCACAATCCTGCTTGCAGCCCGGCCATTCATCTGTCCTATGATTCAGTCTTATTCTTCAAGCGTCTCCTTGTGACTCGCATGAAGTAACTCATTGTAGCAAACCCTAGGTTACATCAGTTGACCCTGTTTATCTCAACAGTTTATTTAGATCTACAAGCCTTTGATGGCGCTGAGAGGATTTTAACATAAAGAGGATGTTTTATTTGAGCCCAGTTGTTTGAGTAATTTCTTATCCATTGCCTAATCGCTCTCATTTCATGCCCAGGGCAATGCTAATCGGAACGGTTCTGTTGCGGTATAATAATGAATCGCTTTGGCACCACATCACAAGATCCGATTTAAGACCTGCTAGTGTGTGTGTGTGTGTGTGTGTGTGTGTGTGCGTGTGTGTGCGTGTGTGTGCGCCACTATTATCATTATTACAGGAATGAGGGGTTATTGACCAAAAATTGCCGCTATTTTTTTCCTTTAATGCAGACCACTCCCAACTGGGACAAGCTGCATCCAAACCCCTCGGGATGAGAATTCTTCATCCATGGCGTTTTTCATGACTCCAGCAGTCCCGAGTAGCCTGTCCATGCTGGAGCAGAAGTGGAAGGCGGCCAGCGCTGCCTTATTAAGGTGGGGTTATTTCACAGACAATCAGGGGTTTGTGAAGGCGCCAGTGAGCGGCCAGATGAATAGAGCGACTCCTCAGGGGAGAAACTGCTGCCTTTTTTTCCCCCTCTTCAGCTTATGATCCCTACCTCCACCTCCCTGCCTCTCTTTGGCTGTGCCTGAATGCCCCACAGGCACCTTGTCAGTCATGATTCACAGAACTTGTTTTTGGCTCAGCGGCAGTTTCCTCACTTGAACTTGTGTTGTCATACCTAATTGCCATATCTTATGCAATTTCAGTATTTATTTTAGGTACGTTACTTCTTACCCAAAACCAGTCGGCTTGAATCTACAGTGGCCAACAGTTAGGCCCAAATGCTCCAACTTTAATAACTTCACTGAAAATTAGATTGCCTGGAACATCGTTAAAAAAAAAAAATCAATGGGATGAAAGTAATTGTTACTATATTTTATAATTTTAAATTATTTCAACTTTCAAGGTTTTCTTAAACCTTACCAAAGAAGTGCATGTCTTCAGCTCTCCCGTCCAGAGGCAAAACCCAGTAACTCAATTTTGGTCAAAACTGAGCTGATAATAATTTTGGAGTTCCTAGGTGATATGCTTTACATTAGTGTATGCGGTATTGTAATTTGTTCCGTAAGTAAGCTGTTACGCGCATGGCAGGACCTAGCAACTACCACATAACCGCGTAGATACAACAGAAAAACCTAGTATCTCAAGGGACCAATCGGAGCTTCTTTGTCAGTCGCCTCATTGTCTTTAATTAGACATTTGCACAAATGAGGGCCGACGGTCAACCTGATTATGTGATATACTCAAATCTCATCCACCGTAATAAAAACGATCCTAAATTTTTGTTTAGTACGGTAGCATCGCTAACCCAACAAGGGACTCCTTCCAGTAGCTCCACCCACTCAGCTGATGACTTTATGCAATTCTTTAGTAAGAAAATTGAAGTCATTAGAAAGGAGATTAAAGACAATGCGTCCCAGCTGCAACGGGGTTCTATTAACACTGACACGATTGTATATACGGCGGATACTGCCCTCCAAAATAGTTTCTCTCGTTTTGAGGAAATAACATTAGAGGAATTGTTACAACGTGTAAATGGAATAAAACAAACAACATGTTTACTTGACCCTCTTCCTGGGAAACTGATCAAGGAGCTCTTTGTATTATTAGGTCCATCAGTGCTAAATATTATAAACTTATCACTTTCCTCGGGCACTGTTCCCCTAGCATTCAAAAAAGCGGTTATTCATCCTCTTCTTAAAAGACCTAACCTCGATCCTGACCTCATGCTAAACTACCGACCGGTGTCTCACCTTCCCTTTATTTAAAAAATCCTCGAAAAAATTGTTGCGGAGCAGTTAAATGAACACTTAGCGTCTAACAATCTATGTGAAACCTTTCAATCCGGTTTCAGGGCAAATCACTCCACGGAGACAGCCCTCGCAAAAATGACTAATGATCTATTGCTAACGATGGATTCTGATGCGTCATCTATGTTGCTGCTCCTCGATCTTAGCGCTGCTTTCGATACCGTCGATCATAATATTTTATTAGAACATATCAAAACACGAATTGGTATGTCAGACTTAGCCCTGTCTTGGTTTAACTCTTATCTTACTGATAGGATGCAGTGTGTCTCCCATAACAATGTGACCTCGGACTACGTTAAGGTAACGTGTGGAGTTCCCCAGGGTTCGGTCCTTGGCCCTGCACTCTTCAGCATCTACATGCTGCCGCTAGGTGACATCATACGCAAATACGGTGTTAGCTTTCACTGTTATGCTGATGACACCCAACTCTACATGCCCTTAAAGCTGACCAACACGCCGGATTGTAGTGCGCTGGAGGCGTGTCTTAATGAAATTAAACAATGGATGTCCGCTAACTTTTTGCAACTCAACGCCAAAAAAACGGAAATGCTGATTATCGGTCCTGCTAGACACCGAACTCTATTTAATAATACAACTCTAACATTTGACAACCAAACAATTAAACAAGGCGACACGGTAAAGAATCTGGGTATTATCTTTGACCCAACTCTCTCCTTTGAGCCACACATTAAAAGCGTTACTAAAACGGCCTTCTTTCATCTCCGTAATATCGCTAAAATTCGCTCCATTCTGTCCACTAAAGACGCTGAGATCATTATCCATGCGTTTGTTACGTCTCGCCTCGATTACTGTAACGTATTATTTTCGGGTCTCCCCATGTCTAGCATTAAAAGATTACAGTTGGTACAAAATGCGGCTGCTAGACTTTTGACAAGAACAAGAAAGTTTGATCACATTACGCCTGTACTGGCTCACCTGCACTGGCTTCCTGTGCACTTAAGATGTGACTTTAAGGTTTTACTACTTACGTATAAAATACTACACGGTCTAGCTCCATCCTATCTTGCCGATTGTATTGTACCATATGTCCCGGCAAGAAATCTGCGTTCAAAGGACTCCGGCTTATTAGTGATTCCCAAAGCCCAAAAAAAGTCTGCGGGCTATAGAGCTTTTTCATTTCGGGCTCCAGTACTCTGGAATGCCCTCCCGGTAACAGTTCGAGATGCCACCTCAGTAGAAGCATTTAAGTCTCACCTTAAAACTCATTTGTATACTCTAGCCTTTAAATAGACTCCCTTTTTAGACCAGTTGATCTGCCGTTTCTTTTCTTTTTCTTCTATGTCCCACTCTCCTTTGTGGAGGGGGTCCGGTCCGATCCGGTGGCCATGTACTGCTTGCCTGTGTATCGGCTGGGGACATCTCTGCGCTGCTGATCCGCCTCCGCTTGGGATGGTTTCCTGCTGGCTCCGCTGTGAACGGGACTCTCGCTGCTGTGTTGGATCCGCTTTGGACTGGACTCTCGCGACTGTGTTGGATCCATTATGGATCGAACTTTCACAGTATCATGTTAGACCCGCTCGACATCCATTGCTTTCCTCCTCTCCAAGGTTCTCATAGTCATCATTGTCACCGACGTCCCACTGGGCCATTATTGTCACCGATGTCCCACTGGGTGTGAGTTTTCCTTGCCCTTATGTGGGCCTACCGAGGATGTCGTAGTGGTTTGTGCAGCCCTTTGAGACACTAGTGATTTAGGGCTATATAAGTAAACGATTGATTGATTGATTGATATTATGGCACGAGGGGATATTTGGAAGATTGGCCCAGGACGTTGCAAGCACCTTCATTTAATGTATCGTTCTTGATTCTTCCCCTTGCATACTCTTTTGGGCAGATAACTGTGGAGGTCAAAATAAAAACTGGACGCTGTACACGGCTCTTGCCCAATGTGCAAACGCAGAATGGAGCCCACCCGAGATTGTGATAAAATATCTGGAGAAAGGGCACACGTTCATGAGAGCAGATTTAATCCATGGCTCAATCGGCAAGAAAATGGAAGCTCAGGAAAACATATAAACATTTGATGACTTTGTAGATCTTTGTAAGACAGCATCAAGATAGATTATTTTTTCCTTTGTTTTCTCAAAATCAGCTAGAGGTGAGTTACTAGGTTTTGCCTTTGGACAGGAGAGCTAATCACTGAGCTTGTTCCACCATTTTACTCCTAAAACTGTAATGCATTTGTATTTTATATTCGTTCTTGCGTTACCTATTTCAAACATCAATTTCCCTCCTAAATTATAGTTTTCTCCTCTTAAATAAAATAGCCTTAGAATACAAGCTGGAAGACTGTTGTTCTTTACTCAACATAATTTCCTATTACGTTTGCGCCGCATCGTGGATGTGCGGGGAGTGTCACCTCTCGGTGCACGGGATCACAGCAGGCAGAAGTGAAGGTAAGAACAAGTTTTAATAAAAAAATACAACAAAAGAACACTCGTACAAACGAGCAAGTCAAAGGCGTGCCTTAGCACCGAAGCCGACTACAGAACGTAAGAAAAAGAGGCAGAGTTCAAAAAGTCCATAAAGCGCGAGCCGAGCGCGCAGAGGCTAAGCTACACTTAGCAGAGAGAATACAAACAGACAAACCTAACGTAACTGTTGCGTGGTGCAAACAAACTGGCGACGAGGAACTAATGTAGCAGGCGGTCTTAAATACAATACAATAAATCAAAACAGGTGTACTTCGGGAGTGCGTGCAGGAGGCGTAATTAAGTAGCCATGGTGACGAATGTAAACAAGGAAGTGTTCAACTGAAGGGATCGGCAGAGTCCAAACGTGATCAAAACATATCCAAAGCAAAACAATAAACGATCCGTGTAGCGGATCGTGACAATTCCCATTGTTTTTAAAAACACAATGTCTGAAAATTGTAATACATTTGAACTTATAAATAATGTATTGGTTTGTTCATAGCACGCTTTGTGAATTATTCTAATGACCCTTTTTTGAAGTTTTATTATTGGGTCTATATTTGTTTTATAAATATTTCCCCAAATTTCAACACAGTACGTTAAAAATTAACAGAATAATACAACATATGCAGGCATTTTTAATTCAGCATGTGTCTTACTTTATGAAAAAATAGCAATAGATTTGGATATGTTTCCCTTTATATATTTAATATGCGGTTTCCAACACAGTTTATGATCAATTATTATTCCCAAGAATTTAATTTCATATACTCTATCAATTTCCACTTGATTTATTTTTAATTTTGCTTCACAATTTGTCCTTGCACCACTAAAAAAGACAATATAACATATATCCATAAACATGGACGCATGTGAAAAAGTGCAATGTATTTATCTGTACAGTAATCTATTCATTTATATCTGCACCTTATTGCTTTTTTTTATCCTCCACTACCAAGAGCTAATGCAACGAAATTTCGTTCTTATCTGTACTGTAAAGTTCAAATTTCAATGACAATAAAAAGGAAGTCTAAGTCTAAACACCATACATTTAGTTTTCTTATCATTTAATGATAACTTATTAATATCAAACCATTTTTTTAGCTGAATTAACTCAACCTCTATTATTCTCAACACTTTTTTCAAGTCTTCTTTTGAACAATATACATTTGTATCATCTGCAAACATAATACATTTTAATTTATTAGATACTGAACAAATATCATTTAGGTAAAGTATAAATAACTTAGGTCCCAATACCGAGCCTTGTGGAACCCCACAAGTTACTCTTCTTGGCTGTGATTTAGTCTTATTAATTTCCACATATTAAGATCTGTAACTTAAATAACTACTCAACCACTGTTTTGAAACACCTCTTAAGCCAAAATTTTCTAATTTTTGCAGAAGTAAGGAATGATCAATTGTGTCAAAAGCTTTACGTAAGTCAATAAATACTCCAACAGTGTGTTGCTTTTTTTATATTGCTGTAACTATGTTTTCGACAAAGTCCATCACTGCTAGGGATGTAGATCGATTACTCCTGAACCCATACTGATTGGATTTTTTGCCAAATTTGGGCCAACATTCACAAAAATCTTATTGAATTCCTCAGCTATTTTTTTATATATTTTCAATACTTGAGTTGTCGTCTTTTACCATATATACTGTAAAATCATTTTAACTAGATTTAATCATAGTATTAAGCACAAGCCAGGTTTCAATGATATTATTTTTATGTTTATGCAGCAATTGTTCATAATAGTTTTTTTTTTTGCAGCCTCATGATACATGTCAATCTGTTTTTATACTTTTTATATTTGTCCTCATTTTCCTTTGTTCGATTCTTAATAAATTCCTTGTTAAGCCTTTTTTTTTTTTTCTTTACAGGCTTTTACTAAACCCTTTGTTATCCATGGTTTCTCCCTCGTTTTAGTATTTAGCTTATATTCTCTCAATGGACCATGATGGTCATAAAGTGTCAGAAATATATCCAGGAATGTATCGTATGCTTCATTAGTATCCTCCACAAAAACAAGTTGCATATCTTGATTTAAAAGATCAGCCTTGAATGCCTTAACTGCTTCTGGTGATTTTATTCTAACAAAATTATTTATTTGTCTTTTTGTTTGTAAGTTTCGCTCGTTGTTCATTTGGATAACTGTAAAAAAGGCAAGTGATCACTTACATCAGTCACTAAGAGTCCACTTTTTCTCTTCCCATCAAATACATTTATAAAAATATTGTCAATTATTGTTAACCTATCCCTTGTTATTTTGCTAGGTTTTACAATTAGTGGAAATAAACTCAAGCTAAACATAAGATTAATAACATCAGTGGTTTTCATGTGATCATTGAATTTCATCGAATCAATGTTGAAGTCACCACAAATCAAGATCACTTTATCATTATGTCTTTCATATAACTCGAACATTTACTTATTAAATTGATCAATGCATGTTCCAGGAGTTCTATAAATACAACTTATTAATATGTTTTGGATCTTTCAACACTGATTTCAATAGATACACATTCCATCAGATTGTCAATAGCAGTTGTCATGTCAGCAATCAGCCTACATTTGAGAGAGGACATCACAAACAATACAACACCTCCTCCCCTTTTGTTCATCCTGTTTTGCCAAAACATTTCATATCCCTCTAATCCATCCAGTAATTCCTTACTATCATTCAACCAAGTCTCTGAAATTGCTATTATGGTAAACCTTTGCTGTATTTGTTCAAGATACTCTTTAATTTAGGAAAAGTTACTGTAAAGACTCCTGCTGTTGAAATGAGTAACTGAAAATTTAATCCACTCTCCAATCCACTTTATTTATATAGCACATTTAAAAAAAACAAAAGTTTCACAAAGTGAAGCACAGTAGTTAAAACACACATTTAAAAGCAGCATAAACTGAGGACAATCAAGTGTAAAAAAATAAAAAGTTAATGCATACATAAAATACACAAAATAAAATAAAATAGACTAAGATGAGACAACTCTCATGTTAGTTTAAAAGCCATGGAGTAGAAATATATGTTTTGAGTAGGGCTGTCAAACTATTAAAACATTTATAGCAATTAATCGCGTTGTTCATAGTTGACTTAAAATTAATAGCGATTAATCACAGATAGATGTAATTTTTCATCAATAATCAGTGTACCCTTTATCATTTTCAAGTTTTAACACTGAGTGGGCTATTCATTTGCTTTAATGAAATTTATGTGAAACATTATGCTTTTTTAACAGCTCAACACATAAACGACAAACACGCTTTTAATAAACATTTAAAAAAAAGACCTGCAGTGTGTTGGTGTCTTGCCAGATTTTATATTTTGTAAAAATACAGAATTTGTATTCCGGCTGTAGGAGCACTTGCATTCAGAGGAGGAGTTACACTGTTTAGATACCAGTTTCACGCAATAAGAAGACAACATGTGGATTGTTACCATTATGCTTTGATTAATCTGTGATAGTTTTACCTGATGAAATGGGTTTTACTTGTATAGCGGTTTTCAATCAATCAATCAATGTTTATTTACATAGCCCTAAATCACAAGTGTCTCAAAGGGCTGCACAAACCACAACGACATCCTCGGTAGAGCCCACATAAGGCCAAGGAAAAACTCACCCCAGTGGGACGTTCTACCTTCACGGTACTCAAAGTGCCTTGACACTATTTCCACATTTACCCAATCATACATAGATGGCGGGAGCAGCCATGCAAGGACCTAACCACGACCCATCGGGAGCAAGGGTGAAGTGTCTTGCCCAAGGTTAAAACGGACGTGACTGGGGTGGGTGAAGCCGGAGATCGAACCGGGAACTCTGTTTGGTGGCACGACCGCTTTCTCAACAGAGCCTCACCACCCCTAATAATGCTTGTGATATTCTGTACATCACATGTTGTACAAGCTACTAGTATTAATATCTCTTTGTGAAAATGCCTTAACCTTCTCTATATATTATTTAAGTTTAACATTCAGCCTGCTAAATATTCTGTAATGTTGGGCTCCACCAGAACATGTTATATTTACACAATATTTCAGGCCACTCCTATATTTCTCAACTGACGTACTAGCAATTTTTTTTCCCGTACAAATATCACAGAATAAAGTTACATTACATATTTGACAAAGCATGATTGTAAAGTAGGGCATTTTTATTTTTAATGTAGTTAAACCGGATGTATAGCATAACGCTTTTATTTTGAAGCCGGAAAAATGAATTATTTGTAGGTGCCTTGACATGTTTTGTTGTGGCACCTGAGTCGACTGACTGCAATAAATAGGTCCCCTTTCGTCTTTCATTTCTGTTGAGGTTTTATGCCATTTTACCAAAGCAGTCACAGTAACAATCTACATTTTATGTTATCACTGCACCTTAACTGTAATCTAAACGCCATCCAGCTCTGAACGACTCAGCCAGCAGGCATTTTCGGCAGTGATGTCGTCTCACTGCTAAACATAGTCTTTTCTTGTGGGGAGAAAAACTTGCCATGGTTTTAAAGGGGGACATTATCACAATTTCAGAAGGGTTAAAACCAATAAAATCAGTTCCCAGTGGCTTATTTTATTTTTTTAATTTTTTTTCAAAATTTTACCCATAATGGAAAATCCCGAAAAAAAGGCTATAAAGTGCCTGATTTTCGCTATCTGTAAATCCACCTGTCCATTTTCCTGTGACGTCACTGCATGACGCCAATACAAACAAACATGGCGGATAGAACAGAAAGATCTAGTGACAGTAGCTCGGATTTCAGCGGCTTAAGCGATTCAACAGAATACGCATGTATTGAAACGGATGGTTGGAGTATGGAGGCAGATAGCGAAAATGATTTTGAAGAAGAAACTGAAGCTATTGAGCGAATAGCTATTGAAGCTATTCGCTCAATAGCCATAGCTGTAGCTTTCTTTGTCCATTTCTGCTTGATATTTTATCGCTTGTGGCTCATCAGTAACAAGTGAACGCAGCCAATTTCCCCCCCCCCCCCGGTTACGGAAATGCTCGAGGGTCAAAAAGGTTTAATCGCACATTTAAAAAAATGTGTGCCATTATAGGAACTTATAGTTAACGCGTTAACTTCGATAGCCCTAGTTTTGAGACATGATTTAAAACTCATTAAAGAGGGAATTGTCCGAATAATCACAGGGATATCGTTCCAAAGTGTTGAAAATGCACACCCTCCTTTGGATTTTAACCAGGTTTTTGGACGACATTAAAAAAAATGATCATCCAACCTTAAAGACCTTATGGGGCAGTAGATTTTTAAAATTCCGCCATACATTGTGGCGCTAATTCGTCAAGAGTTTTAAAAACAAACCAGAACATTTTAAAATGAATTCTAAAATGAACTGGTAGCCAGTGAAAGGATGCTAAAATGGGGGTAATGTGCTCATGTTTTTCAGTGTGAGTTAAAAGGAGAGCAGCAGCATTTCAGACTAGCTGCCATCAAGCGAGTGAGGCTTGGTTTTTGCCAACATACAGGGAATTGCAGTAGTCCAAACGTGATTAAATAAAAGAATGGATTACCCGCTCAAAGTCGTCAAAAGGTAAAACTGATAAAAAATTTTGCTGAAAGTCTTAGATGATAAAAACTGGATTCCACAACAAAGTTAATCTGCTGTTCTCATTTAAAATCATTGTCCAATTTAAAACCAAGATTTGTAACTGCAGGTTTAAAAAAAAAAGCATCTGGCGGTTCAGGTCACTGGAGTGAACATTTTTGTTTACATTTAGCCAAATAAAATTATTTCTGTCTTCTCATAAAAAATGTAGGACGTTTACCGCCAATCAAGATTCTTGCGTCGGTAAGGTGGGCGGGGTTGAGGGTGCGGGGGTGTAAAATATTGTCAGGAAGAGTCATTGATGCAAAGGATTCTGGGTATTGGTTGTGTTGCGTTTATGTTGTGTTACTGTGAGGATGTTCTCCAGAAATGTGTTTGTCATTTTAGTTTGGTGTGGCTTCACAGTGTGGCGCATATTGTTTGTACATGTTGTAGAAGGTGTCAAAGACTAAAACTTCACAGCACGCACTTATTTTCGTTATCTGGTTGAGTGCCAGCAAATATTAGCGAGAATGGTTGTGGCTCCCATTGTCTTCATTACTCTGTGAAACGATTCAAAAAAGCTCTTTGAGAGGTAAAGATTGCCGACCCCTGATATATAACAACGGGCGGGTGGTGGGCGGTTGCGGTTTTGATACAATGTTGGTTCGGGTGGATGACGACTTTAGTGATGCGGTTGCGGATGGTATAATTGCCTACCCGCGCATCTCTAGTATTCACAGAGCACAGATCAGTTTTATAACAGTACTTAGCCCAAATAGTGTAGTTTTCTGCCATTTTTAAGAAGTTCTGACATGTAATTTCCTGCATAGGCTGAGTCATTGAAAAGACAGTTAAGAGATTTGATTGGGGCCGCCTTTACTTTGTTTCATGCTACGCACAGCAAAAACAACTGGAGGGTACCCATTGGGATACTTGTGGTCGTTTACTTTTAAAATGTACTGACTTTGAAGATTTCAAGCAAATTCCACCGTCCTTGTTATCGTGGCATTTCTAATATTTGGTGTCTCTCAAGTGGCCAAATGATGCGACCTATGTTGTATAGTTCTGGCTCCAAGGAAGTGAAAAAACGCCAACCACACGCTCCTTGCTGACATTCTAAAGTTGTGTATAGTGTTGCGTCGGTCTAATAATGTCATAATTAACGCCAGATATGGCACGTTCAGAATAGACCCGGTTTCAAAATGGTGTTTTAGGGCTTTAGGTGAGGGACATATCAATTAAAAAGGAATAAAGCGATAACATATCAGTTAATAGGGGATAATCTTCAGGATGTGCCAAAATTACCCACGTATACCCACTTCCTTGAAAAGGTTACTTAAGCTGTGATAATAACAAAAGCAATTTGTCAGAACATGTTTGCGTGCGTGCGTGCGTTTGTGTGTGTGTGTGTGTGTGTGTGTGTGTGTGTGTGTGTGTGTGTGTGTGTGTGTGTGTGTGTGTGTGTGTGTGTGTGTGTGTGTGTGTGTGTGTGTGTGTGTGTGTGTGTGTGTGTGTGTGTGTGTGTGTGGCGCACGGTTGCAGGTTGGAAGTGTGCGTGTGTGAGTAGGCTTGTGTGTGTGTGATGGACAGGAGATTCCTGGGAAGCGTCAGTGGGTCGGGCACACCTCAGAGCTTTGTAATTACAGCAGTGGCTTTGAAGTGGTGGAATGTTCCATCGGTATAATCAGCGTCCTGTGCTGCACTCACACACTATTTATGCTTCTATTACAAACCCCGTTTCCGTATGAGTTGGGAAATTGTGTTAAATGTAAATATAAACGCAATACAATGATTTGCAAATCATTTTCAACCCAAATTCAGTTGAATATGCTACAAAGACAACATATTTGATGTTGAAACTGATAAACATTTTTTTTGTTTTTTTTGCAAATAATCATTAACTTTAGAATTTGAGGCCAGCAACACGTGACAAAGTTGGGAAATGTGGCAATAAATACTGATAAAGTTGAGGAATGCTCATCAAACACTTAGTAGGAACATCCCACAGGTGTGCGGGTTAATTGGGAACATGTGGGTGCCATGATTGAGTCTAAAAACAACTTCCCAAAAAATGCTCAGTCTTTCACAAGAAAGGATGGGGCGAGGTACACCCCTTTGTCCACAACTGCGTGAGCAAATAGTGAAACAGTTTAAGAACAACGTTTCTCAAAGTGCAATTGCAGGAAATTTTGGGATTTCAACAACTACGGTGCATAATATCATCAAAATATAATATCACCAACATTGAATGACCGTGACCTTCGATCCCTCAGACGGCACTGTATCAAAAACCGACATCAATCTCTAAAGGATATCACCACATGGGCTCAGGAACACTTCAGAAAACTACTGTCACTAAATACAGTTTGTCGTTACATCTGTAAGTGCAAGTTAAACCTATACTATGCACAGCGAAAGCCATTTATCAACAACATCCAGAAACGCCGCCGGCTTCTCTGGGCCCGAGATCATCTAAGATGGACTGATGCAAAGTGGAAAAGTGTTCTGTGGTCTGACGAGTCCACATTTAAAACATTTTTGGGAAATATTCTACATTGTGTCATCTGGACCAAAGGGGAAGAGAACCATCCAGACTGTTATCGACACAAAGTTCAAAAGCCAGCATCTGTGATGGTATGGGGGTGCATTAGTGCCCAGGGCATGGGTAACTTACAGATCTGTGAAGGCACCATCAATGCTGAAAGGTACATACAGGTTTTATAACAACATATGCTGCCATCTAAGCGGCGTCTTTTTCATGGACGCCCCTGGTTATTTCAGCAAGACAATGCCAAGCCCCATTCAGCAACGGCGTGGCTTCATAAAAAAACCCTGATTTCTACAGAAAGCGGAAGGCCACTAAAATGTAATCGCCACGGAAGGGCAGCGCCATCTGCCGTTCGGCAATCCCCACTGCCATTTTGTTGCGGCTCTGCCGCGCAGCAAAACACGGCAGACTTTTACGAGATCTTGCGAAATCACTTATAATCATCTGAAAAAGTACACACTGAAGTAAAAACCGTGGAACGCCTCAAGCTTTGCCGTCCATCAATGACCACTGGCGGGCACGTCTGTGACAGCATCGACTTGACTTGACTCGTGGAACAGATGACTGTTTTGCCTTGCAGGATGACCACTTTATTTTGTATTTTTTTTAAAGGCCTACTGAAATGAGATTTTCTTATTTAAACGGGGATAGCAGGTTCATTCTATGTGTCAAACTTGATCATTTTGCGATATTGCCATATTTTTGCTAAAAGGATTTAGTAGAGAACATTGACGTTAAGTTCGCAACTTTTAGTCGCTAATAAAAAAGCCTTGCCTGTACCGTAAGTAGCAGACGATGTGCGCGTGACGTCACTGGTTGTAGAGCTCCTCACATTGTTTACAATCATAGCCACCAAGAGCTAGCTTGAGCGATTCGGACCGAGAAAGCGACAATTTCCCCATTATTTGAGCGAAGATTAAAGATTCATGGATGAGGATAGTGAGAGTGAAGGACTAGGAAAAAAAATAAATAAAAGGCGAGGGCAGTGGGAGCTATTCAGATGTTATTAGACACATTTACTAGGATAATTCTGGAAAATCCCTTATCTGCTTATTGTGTTACTAGTGCCTTAGTGAGATTATATGGTACCTGAAAGTCAGAGGGGTGTGGTGACCGCCAGTGTCTCTGAGGAAATCCACGCAGCTGCAGGAGGACGCAACCTCCGCTCATGTCTACGGTAAGAGCCGACTTATTACCATAATTTTCTCACAAAAACCTACCGATTGACATGTGGTTGGGAACCATGATCGCTTGACCGCTCTATTCCATAGTAAAGCTGCACCGTCGGGAATTTTAAACAAGAAAACACCGGCTGTGTTTGTGTTGCTAAAGGCAGCTGCAATACCCCGCTTCCCACCTCCATCTTTCTACTTTGACTTCTCCATTATTAATTGAACAAATTGCATGTCACGATCCATGACTCGGATCGTTAATGGTTTTGGCCTATTTATGTCTTTTTTCATGTTTTGTTTCTGGACTCTGCCGATCCTTGTTTGAGCACTTCCTTGTTTGTGTTAGTCACCATGGCAACGTATTGTGTTCCTCCTCACGGGCTCCTGTCACACACCTGTTTCTAATATTATTTGTGTATTCAAGCCCACCTGGTTCCTTAGTTCGTCCTCGGTCCATTACTTGCTTTTCGCAACACGTCACGTTTTGTATCCTTGTGTGGCACGTCGTTTAATGTTTTCTGTTTCCTGCTACGTTTTTAGCATTAGCTTTCCGTGCATTGGCACGCGCTTTGTTTTTCCCCTTTTTTGCACCAGTGTTCTTTTGTTTTATTATATTAAAACGTATTCTTACCTGCAATCCTGCTGACTGGTAGTGTGTGCATCCACGAAGTGGCAACTCCGCGCAACAAGTGCGCCGAACGCGTGACAGAATGGACCGAGCTAAAAGCCACTTCGCACTCCTCCAGCCCCAGCAAGAACAGGTGTTCCTCTCCGATGAGGAAAAATCGGAGATCTTCCGGGAGCTCCGAGCAGACTCTTGTCCATGGGAGAGCGAGGACGACATTGAGCTGCCGGAAGAGGATCTCCCGGCCGAAGCAGTGGTGGCCTGGGAGCTATTCATGGCGAGGATAGCGGACGCGGAGGAACGCTTTCGCTCCCAGTCTCAAGCCACCCCGACATTCCCCTCAGCGCGCTGCACGCCGCGCGGTGACGTCACACCACCCAGGAGGAGAGCACTCCAGCGGCGGCCAGGCGCCGCGCAGGGTCGTGCACAAAAGGAGTGCAGGACTTTCCCCTCAGCAGCGACTGCCAGGTGCTTTCCATGTGGCTTTTCTTCCCCGGCACCTGCTGTAAATCTGCCTGAGGGACGCGTGCGGCGCACACGCACAAGGCCAGCTCCCAGGCTTCCAAGCGCCCACCCTCCCATGCCCTCGACTGCCTCCAAGCTCGCACAAACCCCCCCCCACCACCAACTCCATCTGGCATCTGGAATCTGCTTCCTGAGGGGGGGGGGCAAGGGTGATGGCGTGTCAGTGGCACATGTGGACCTCCTTCCATTGAGGTTGCTGCCTGCCTTGCCGCTGGCTCCGCCCGCGTCAACAGACAAGCCACCTGCCCCAGTACCGGCACCACGCCAACCTCCCACGCCGGCACCACGCCAACCTCCCACGCCAGCACCACGCCGGACTCGACCTCAAAGTCTAGATGCAAGCCGGCCTCCGAGTCCGAGTCCAGGTGCAAGCCGGCCTCCGAGTCCGAGTCCAGGTGCAAGCCGGCCTCCGAGTCCGAGTCCAGGTGCAAGCCGGCCTCCGAGTCCGAGTCCAGGTGCAAGCCGGCCTCCGAGTCCGAGTCCAGGTGCAAGCCGGCCTCCGAGTCCGAGTCCAGGTGCAAGCCGGCCTCAGAGTCCGAGTCCAGGTGCAAGCCGGCCTCCGAGTCCAGGTGCAGGCCGGCCTCCGAGTCCGAGTCCAGGTGAAGGCCGGCCTCCGAGTCCGAGTCCAGGTGCAAGCCGGCCTCCGAGTCCGAGTCCAGGTGCAAGCCGGCCTCCGAGTCCGAGTCCAGGTGCAAGCCGGCCTCCGAGTCCGAGTCCAGGTGCAAGCCGGCCTCCGAGTCCGAGTCCAGGTGCAATCCGGCCTCCGAGTCCGAGTCCAGATGCAAGCCGGCCTCCGAGTCAGAGTCCAGGTGCAAGCCGGCCTCCGAGTCCGAGTCCAGGTGCAAGCCGGCCTCCGAGTCCGAGTCAGAGTCCAAGACGGCCTCCGAGTCCGAGTCAGAGTCCAAGCCGGCCTCCGAGTCCGAGTCAGAGTCCAAGCCGGCCTCCGAGTCCGAGTCAGAGTCCAAGCCGGCCTCCGAGTCCGAGTCAAAGTCAGAGTCCAAGCCGGCCTCCGAGTCAAAGTCAGAGTCCAAGCCGGCCTCCGAGTCAAAGTCAGAGTCCAAGCCGGCCTCCGAGTCAAAGTCAGAGTCCAAGCCGGCCTCCGAGTCCGAGTCAAAGTCAGAGTCCAAGCCGGCCTCCGAGTCAAAGTCAGAGTCCAAGCCGGCCTCCGAGTCCGAGTCAAAGTCAGAGTCCAAGCCGGCCGCCGAGTCAAAGTCAGAGTCCAAGCCGGCCTCCGAGTCCGAGTCAAAGTCAGAGTCCTAGCCGGCCTCCGAGTCCGAGTCAGAGTCCAAGCCGGCCTCCGAGTCCGAGTCAGAGTCCAAGCCGGCCTCCGAGTCCGAGTCAAAGTCAGAGTCCAAGCCGGCCTCCGAGTCCGAGTCAAAGTCAGAGTCCAAGCCGGCCTCCGAGTCAAAGTCAGAGTCCAAGCTGGCCTCCGAGTCAAAGTCAGAGTCCAAGCCGGCCTCCGAGTCCGAGTCAAAGTCAGAGTCCAAGCCGGCCTCCGAGTCCGAGTCAAAGTCAGAGTCCAAGCCGGCCTCCGAGTCCGAGTCAAAGTCAGAGTCCAAGCCGGCCCCCGAGTCAAAGTCAGAGTCCAAGCCGGCCTCCGAGTCCGAGTCAAAGTCAGAGTCCTAGCCGGCCTCCGAGTCAAAGTCAGAGTCCAAGCCGGCCTCCGAGTCCGAGTCAAAGTCAAAGTCCAAGCCGGCCTCCGAGTCCGAGTCAAAGTCAAAGTCCAAGCCGGCCTCCGAGTCAAAGTCGAAGTTCAAGCCGGCCTCCGAGTCCGAGTCAAAGTCCAAGCCGGCCTCCGAGTCCGAGTCCGAGTCAAAGTCCAAGCCGGCCTCCGAGTCCGAGTCCGAGTCAAAGTCCAAGCCGGCCTCCAAGCCGACGTCCAAAACGACACCCGAGTCGACGTCGGCGCCCGGGTCCACGCCGAGCGTCAGGTCCGGAACTGCGTCGGATGTGGGTGTGGCCGTGCCCAGGTCGTCCTTCTCGCAGGGCGCTTCCACCTCCAGGGATGTGGCCGTACCCCGGGCGTCCTCCCCAGCGGGTGCTTCCACCCCCACGCCGGCCACGGTGGTGGCCCTTCCCAGGGCGTCCTCCCCGCAGGACGCGCCCTGGCCCTCGTCAGCCACGGATGTGGCCTCTGCGGGCCCGCCCGCCTAGACTTTTGTGGCCGCGGCGTCCCACCCGCCGCCGCCTGTGGTGTCCTCGGTGGATTTGGGACACGGGACTTTCCAACCCTCCACCGGGTCCTCCCTCCGCCCTCCCTTCTCTTTTGGACTGTCTTGTTGTGGGGGGGGGAGGGGTTCTTTGTACTTTGGGGTTTTTGGGGCATCTGGGATCTGCCCCTTGGGGGGTGGTAGTGTCACGATCCATGACTCGGATCGTTAATGGTTTTGCCCTATTTATGTCTTTTTTCATGTTTTGTTTCTGGACTCTGCCGATCCTTGTTTGAGCACTTCCTTGTTTGTGTTAGTCACCATGGCAACGTATTGTGTTCCTCCTCACGGGCTCCTGTCACACACCTGTTTCTAATAATTATTTGTGTATTCAAGCCTACCTGGTTCCTTAGTTCGTCCTCGGTCCATTACTTGCTTTTCGCAACACGTCACGTTTTGTATCCTTGTGCCCTCGATTATTTTGTGCTAAGTTCCACCTTAGCTTCACGTGCGTGTGGCACGTCGGTTAATGTTTTCTGTTTCCTGCTACGTTTTTAGCATTAGCTTTCCGTGCATTGGCACGCGCTTTGTTTTTCCCCTTTTTTGCACCAGTGTTCTTTTGTTTTATTATATTAAAACGTATTCTTACCTGCAATCCTGCTGACTGGTAGTGTGTGCATCCACGAAGTGGCAACTCCGCGCAACAAGTGCGCCGAACGCGTGACAGAATGGACCGAGCTAAAAGCCACTTCGCACTCCTCCAGCCCCAGCAAGAACAGGTGTTCCTCTCCGATGAGGAAAAATCGGAGATCTTCCGGGAGCTCCGAGCAGACTCTTGTCCATGGGAGAGCGAGGACGACATTGAGCTGCCGGAAGAGGATCTCCCGGCCGAAGCAGTGGTGGTCTGGGAGCTATTCATGGCGAGGATAGCGGACGCGGAGGAACGCTTTCGCTCCCAGTCTCAAGCCACCCCGACATTCCCCTCAGCGCGCTGCACGCCGCGCGGTGACGTCACACCACCCAGGAGGAGAGCACTCCAGCGGCGGCCAGGCGCCGCGCAGGGTCGTGCACAAAAGGAGTGCAGGACTTCCCCTCAGCAGCGACTGCCAGGTGCTTTCCATGTGGCTTTTCTTCCCCGGCACCTGCTGTAAATCTGCCTGAGGGACGTGTGCGGCGCACACGCACAAGGCCAGCTCCCAGGCTTCCAAGCGCCCACCCTCCCATGCCCTCGACTGCCTCCAAGCTCGCACAAACCCCCCCCCCCACCAACTCCATCTGGCATCTGGAATCTGCTTCCTGAGGGGGGGGGCAAGGGTGATGGCGTGTCAGTGGCACAGGCGGACCTCCTTCCATTGAGGTTGCTGCCTGCCTTGCCGCTGGCTCCGCCCGCGTCAACAGACAAGCCACCTGCCCCAGTGCCAGCACCACGTCAACCTCCAACGCCAAGTCCACGGCTAAGGCTAATCCCAGTACCGGCACCACGCCAACCTCCCACGCCAGCACCACACCGGACTCGACCTCAAAGTCTAGATGCAAGCCGGCCTCCGAGTCCGAGTCCAGGTGCAAGCCGGCCTCCGAGTCCGAGTCCAGGTGCAAGCCGGCCTCCGAGTCCGAGTCCAGGTGCAAGCCGGCCTCCGAGTCCGAGTCCAGGTGCAAGCCGGCCTCCGAGTCCAGGTGCAAGCCGGCCTCCGAGTCCGAGTCCAGGTGCAAGCCGGCCTCAGAGTCCGAGTCCAGGTGCAGGCCGGCCTCCGAGTCCGAGTCCAGGTGAAGGCCGGCCTCCGAGTCCGAGTCCAGGTGCAAGCCGGCCTCCGAGTCCGAGTCCAGGTGCAAGCCGGCCTCCGAGTCTGAGTCCAGGTGCAAGCCGGCCTCCGAGTCCGAGTCCAGGTGCAAGCCGGCCTCCGAGTCCGAGTCCAGGTGCAATCCGGCCTCCGAGTCCGAGTCCAGGTGCAAGCCGGCCTCCGAGTCCAGGTGCCAGCCGGCCTCCGAGTCCAGGTGCAAAGCGGCCTCCGAGTCCGAGTCAGAGTCCAAGACGGCCTCCGAGTCCGAGTCAGAGTCCAAGCCGGCCTCCGAGTCCGAGTCAGAGTCCAAGCCGGCCTCCGAGTCCGAGTCAGAGTCCAAGCCGGCCTCCGAGTCCGAGTCAAAGTCAGAGTCCAAGCCGGCCTCCGAGTCCGAGTCAAAGTCAGAGTCCAAGCCGGCCTCCGAGTCAAAGTCAGAGTCCAAGCCGGCCTCCGAGTCCGAGTCAAAGTCAGAGTCCAAGCCGGCCTCCGAGTCAAAGTCAGAGTCCAAGCCGGCCTCCGAGTCCGAGTCAAAGTCAGAGTCCAAGCCGGCCCCCGAGTCAAAGTCAGAGTCCAAGCCGGCCTCCGAGTCCGAGTCAAAGTCAGAGTCCAAGCCGGCCTCCGAGTCAAAGTCAGAGTCCAAGCCGGCCTCCGAGTCAAAGTCAAAGTCCAAGCCGGCCTCCGAGTCCGAGTCAAAGTCAAAGTCCAAGCCGGCCTCCGAGTCCGAGTCAAAGTCAAAGTCCAAGCCGGCCTCCGAGTCCGAGTCAAAGTCCAAGCCGGCCTCCGAGTCCGAGTCCGAGTCAAAGTCCAAGCCGGCCTCCGAGTCCGAGTCCGAGTCAAAGTCCAAGCCGGCCTCCAAGCCGACGTCCAAAACGACACCCGAGTCGACGTCGGCGCCCGGGTCCACGCCGAGCGTCAGGTCCGGAACTGCGTCGGATGTGGGTGTGGCCGTGCCCAGGTCGTCCTCCTCGCAGGGCGCTTCCACCTCCAGGGGTGTGGCCGTACCCCGGGCGTCCTCCTCAGCGGGTGCTTCCACCCCCACGCCGGCCACGGTGGTGGCCCTTCCCAGGGCGTCCTCCCCGCAGGACGCGCCCTGGCCCTCGTCAGCCACGGATGTGGCCTCTGCGGGCCCGCCCGCCTAGACTTTTGTGGCCGCGGCGTCCCACCCGCCGCCGCCTGTGGTGTCCTCGGTGGATTTGGGACACGGGACTTTCCAACCCTCCACCGGGTCCTCCCTCCGCCCTCCCTTCTCTTTTGGACTGTCTTGTTGTGGGGGGGGGAGGGGTTCTTTGTACTTTGGGGTTTTTGGGGCATCTGGGATCTGCCCCTTGGGGGGGGGTAGTGTCACGATCCATGACTCGGATCGTTAATGGTTTTGCCCTATTTATGTCTTTTTTCATGTTTTGTTTCTGGACTCTGCCGATCCTTGTTTGAGCACTTCCTTGTTTGTGTTAGTCACCATGGCAACGTATTGTGTTCCTCCTCACGGGCTCCTGTCACACACCTGTTTCTAATAATTATTTGTGTATTCAAGCCCACCTGGTTCCTTAGTTCGTCCTCGGTCCATTACTTGCTTTTCGCAACACGTCACGTTTTGTATCCTTGTGCCCTCGATTATTTTGTGCTAAGTTCCACCTTAGCTTCACGTGCGTGTGGCACGTCGTTTAATGTTTTCTGTTTCCTGCTACGTTTTTAGCATTAGCTTTCCGTGCATTGGCACGCGCTTTGTTTTTCCCCTTTTTTGCACCAGTGTTCTTTTGTTTTATTATATTAAAACGTATTCTTACCTGCAATCCTGCTGACTGGTAGTGTGTGCATCCACGAAGTGGCAACTCCGCGCAACAAGTGCGCCGAACGCGTGACAGAATGGACCGAGCTAAAAGCCACTTCGCACTCCTCCAGCCCCAGCAAGAACAGGTGTTCCTCTCCGATGAGGAAAAATCGGAGATCTTCCGGGAGCTCCGAGCAGACTCTTGTCCATGGGAGAGCGAGGACGACATTGAGCTGCCGGAAGAGGATCTCCCGGCCGAAGCAGTGGTGGCCTGGGAGCTATTCATGGCGAGGATAGCGGACGCGGAGGAACGCTTTCGCTCCCAGTCTCAAGCCACCCCGACATTCCCCTCAGCGCGCTGCACGCCGCGCGGTGACGTCACACCACCCAGGAGGAGAGCATTCCAGCTGCGGCCAGGCGCCGCGCAGGGTCGTGCACAAAAGGAGTGCAGGACTTTCCCCTCAGCAGCGACTGCCAGGTGCTTTCCATGTGGCTTTTCTTCCCCGGCACCTGCTGTAAATCTGCCTGAGGGACGCGTGCGGCGCACACGCACAAGGCCAGCTCCCAGGCTTCCAAGCGCCCACCCTCCCATGCCCTCGACTGCCTCCAAGCTCGCACAAACCCCCCCCCCCCACCAACTCCATCTGGCATCTGGAATCTGCTTCCTGAGGGGGGGGGGCAAGGCTGATGGTGTGTCAGTGGCACAGGCGGACCTCCTTCCATTGAGGTTGCTGCCTGCCTTGCCGCTGGCTCCGCCCGCGTCAACAGACAAGCCACCTGCCCCAGTGCCAGCACCACGTCAACCTCCAACGCCAAGTCCACGGCTAAGGCTAATCCCAGTACCGGCACCACGCCAACCTCCCACGCCGGCACCACGCCAACCTCCCACGCCAGCACCACGCCGGACTCGACCTCAAAGTCTAGATGCAAGCCGGCCTCCGAGTCCAAGTCCAGGTGCAAGCCGGCCTCCGAGTCCAGGTGCAAGCCGGCCTCCGAGTCCGAGTCCAGGTGCAAGCCGGCCTTCGAGTCCGAGTCCAGGTGCAAGCCGGCCTCCGAGTCCGAGTCCAGGTGCAAGCCGGCCTCCGAGTCCGAGTCCAGGTGCAAGCCGGCCTCCGAGTCCGAGTCAAAGTCAGAGTCCAAGCCGGCGTCCGAGTCAAAGTCAGAGTCCAAGCCGGCCTCCGAGTCGGAGTCAAAGTCAGAGTCCAAGCCGGCCTCCGAGTCAAAGTCAGAGTCCAAGCCGGCCTCCGAGTCCGAGTCAAAGTCAAAGTCCAAGCCGGCCTCCGAGTCCGAGTCAAAGTCAAAGTCCAAGCCGGCCTCCGAGTCAAAGTCAAAGTCCAAGCCGGCCTCCGAGTCCGAGTCAAAGTCCAAGCCGGCCTCCGAGTCCGAGTCAAAGTCCAAGCCGGCCTCCGAGTCAAAGTCCAAGCCGGCCTCCAAGCCGGCCTCCAAGCCGACGTCCAAAACGACACCCGAGTCGACGTCGGCGCCCGGGTCCACGCCGAGCGTCAGGTCCGGAACCGCGTCGGATGTGGGTGTGGCCGTGCCCAGGTCGTCCTCCTCGCAGGGCGCTTCCACCTCCAGGGGTGTGGCTGTACCCCGGGCGTCCTCCTCAGCGGGTGCTTCCACCCCCACGCCGGCCACGGTGGTGGCCCTTCCCAGGGCGTCCTCCCCGCAGGACGCGCCCTGGCCCTCGTCAGCCACGGATGTGGCCTCTGCGGGCCCGCCCGCCTAGACTTTTGTGGCCGCGGCGTCCCACCCGCCGCCGCCTGTGGTGTCCTCGGTGGATTCGGGACACGGGACTTTCCAACCCTCCACCGGGTCCGCCCTCCCTTCTCTTTTGGACTGTCTTGTTGTGGGGGGGGGTTCTTTGTACTTTGGGGTTTTTGGGGCATCTGGGATCTGCCCCTTGGGGGGGGGGGGGGATAGTGTCACGATCCATGACTCGGATCGTTAATGGTTTTGCCCTATTTATGTCTTTTTTCATGTTTTGTTTCTGGACTCTGCCGATCCTTGTTTGAGCACTTCCTTGTTTGTGTTAGTCACCATGGCAACGTATTGTGTTCCTCCTCACGGGCTCCTGTCACACACCTGTTTCTAATAATTATTTGTGTATTTAAGCCCACCTGGTTCCTTAGTTCGTCCTCGGTCCATTACTTGCTTTTCGCAACACGTCACGTTTTGTATCCTTGTGCCCTCGATTATTTTGTGCTAAGTTCCACCTTAGCTTCACGTGCGTGTGGCACGTCGTTTAATGTTTTCTGTTTCCTGCTACGTTTTTAGCATTAGCTTTCCGTGCATTGGCACGCGCTTTGTTTTCCCCCTTTTTTGCACCGGTGTTCTTTTGTTTTATTATATTAAAACGTATTCTTACCTGCAATCCTGCTGACTGGTAGTGTGTGCATCCACGAAGTGGCAACTCCGCGCAACAAGTACGCCGAACGCGTGACATTGCAAAAGATTCAGCAACACAGATGTCCAGAATACTGTGTAATTATGCGATTAAAGCAGATTACTTATAGCATGGATCGGGCTGGGAAAAAATGTCCGCTACAACCGGTGACGTCATCATACGCGTCATCATACCGCAACGTTTTCAACAGGATACATCGCGTGAAATCTCAAAATTGTAATTTAGTAAACTACAAAGGCCGTTTTGGCATGTGTTGCAATGTTAAGATTTCATCATTGATATATATCAATAAGTATCAGACTGCGTGGTCGGTAGTAGTGGGTTTCAGTAGGCCTTTAAGCAAGTAACAACACAACAGTAACACCATCTCTGGCAAGCCTTGTAGACACACACAACTCCCACAATCCCCCTTATCACCTGGCATTTGACACAGGACCCCTTATGCGTACATTGCTTCCTCGGATATGCCTGTATATGATTCTTTGACTTTGGACCTTCAGAATCAGCATTGGGTCAACAAGGTGAAACAGTCTGAAAACCTTTGACTGTTTGACTTAATATCCGTCCCCGCCCATTAAGATGTTTAAAAGTGTCAAATACGATCCACCTTGTAGACCACCTTTGTAAAATAAACCAGATAATTTATTTTGTGTTTGTGCATGAGTTCCTGTCCAACACTAGCAGATTTTAGCTAAATTGAACCACCGTGTTGCGGTGACCGGAAAAAATAAAAGCCCTGCGTTTGTTTAGCGCAGGGATGCGGAATTTCGCCGCCATGTCAGTGGAAATGGACACATTGACTTGAGTACAATCGCCAAGAGTCTTCCGCCGTGGTGATGACGCTCTTCTGCAGTTTCACATCTTGTGGAAGTCGGGTTAGTTTGACATCCATACTGTAGCCATTATTCACCACATGTAAAAGAAGAGTACTATTTGAAGTTCAATTAATGGTTAAAACAAATTGTGACAGGTCTCCAGCCCTCATCGTGTGGGTTGCAGTGATGATCGATGCAAGACGCATTATAGCAGGTTTGACTCTTGTTTATTGTTTCAATAAACATGTTTTCTTGCCAGTCGGTCGCGCCAATTTCTAACGCGCCGTCTTTTCCTGCTAGTCGCGGCGCACCTTTCGGTGGCCGGTGGCTGCGTGTTCCGCGGGGGGCTCATCTTGCTCTGGGTCGCTCTCGTTGTCTTCGTGGTCTGCTGTTTCCTCTCCTACTTCTGCCCCGATTGTTCCTCCTTCTCCCCTTTTATGATGCAGGAGAAGATGCAGGGATTAAGAGCTGGTGTGTAATCTACGCACCTGACTCTGATGGCTGAAGTGTCGCTCCAGGCGTGCCCCGCCTCTCCGCTCTGCTGCATGCTCCGCCTCCTGGCCGCCATCTTGGGCAGGACCACTGTTTGTCCTAGCCTGATGTCGGCTCGTCGGCTCCGTCTCTCCACACAACTTTATAAATTAGACCCTATATTTCAAGATATGACTCGTTATTCTCTAAACCCATCCATCCATCCATCCATTTTCTACCTAACTACAGTTGGTCGCTACATCTGTAAGTGCAAGTTAAAACTCTACTATGCAAAGCAAAACCCATTTATCAACAATACCCAGAAACACCGCCGGCTTCGCTGGGCCCGAGATCATCTATGATGGACTGATGCAAAATGGAAAAGTGTTCTGTGGTCTGACGAGTCCACATTTCAAATTATATTTGGAAACTGTGGACATGGTGTCCTCCTGAACAAAGAGGAAAATAACCATCCGGATTGTTATATACGCAAAGTTCAAAAGCCAGCATCTGTGATGGTATGGGGGTGTATTAGTGCCCAAGGCATGGGTGACTTACACATCTGTGAAGGCACCATTAATGCTGAATGGTACATACAGGTTTTGGAGCAACATATGTTTTCATCCAAGCAACGTTATCATGGACGCCCCTGTTTATATCAGTAAGACAATGCCAAGCCACATGTTACAACAGCGTGCATTCGTGGTAAAAGAGTGCGGGTACTTTCCCGGCCCGCCTGCAGTCCAGACCCTGTCTCCCATCGAAAATGTGTGGCGCATTATGAAGCGTAAAATACAACAGCGGAGACCCCGGACTGTTGAACGACTGAAGCTCTACATAAAACAAGAATGGGAAAGAATTCCACTTTCAAAGCTTCAATCCAATCCAATCCACTTTATTTATATAGCACATTTAAACAACAATAACGTTTCCAAAGTGCTGCACATGCAGCCATGTTAAAAACAATATAAAAAAATATATATTATGCTCCACCAATGACTGAATAAAACAAAACAAAAAAAAAAATAAAACCAATAAAAACAAATATGATAAAAAAATTATTTTAAAGGGTAAAATCAATTAAAACAGTTAAATAAAAATCAAAGTGTATAAAAAACACAGAGGACAACAGAGGACAGAGGACCACACAACTCACGTAGTGTTGAAAGCCAAAGAATAAAAGTGGGTCTTAAGACGAGACTTAAAACACTCCACTGTGGAAGCAGTTTGAACATGGAGCGGCAGAATGTTCCAGAGCTTAGGGCCGACCACAGAGAAGGCTCTGTCTCCCCTGGTCTTAAGTCTGCTCTTGGGCACCACGAGCTGGAGCTGGCTCTCGGACCTCAGAGCGCGCGCAGGAATGTAAATTTGGATGAGGTCCGAGATATATTGAGGTGCCAGTCCATGTAAAGATTTAAAAACAAACAGCAATGTTTTAAAATCAATTCTAAAATGAACAGGGAGCCAGTGCAAACTCTGAAGAATTGGGGTTATATGCTGGCGTTTCCTGGCCCCTGTTAAAAGTCGTGCTGCCGCGTTCTGGACTAACTGCAACCGGGAGAGAGCTTTTTGGCTAATGCCAGCATAAAGTGCATTGCAGTAGTCCAGGCGGCTTGAAATAAAAGCATGCACGACTTGTTCAAAAAGGTTAAAAGATACTTCAACAGCTTCAACAATCAATTTCCTCAGTTCCCAAACGTTTATTGAGTGTTGTTAAAAGAAAAGGTGATGTAACACAGTGGTGAACATGCCTTTTCCCAACTACTTTGGCACGTGTTGCTGCCATGAAATTCTAAGTTAATTATTGTTTGCAAAAAAACGTTTGAGTTTGAACATCAAATATCTTGTCTTTGTAGTGCATTCAATTGGATATGGGTTGAAAGGGATTTGCTAATCATTGTATTCCGTTTATATTTGCATCTAACACAATTTCCCAACTCATATGGAAACGGGGTTTGTAAAAAAAAAAAAAAAAAAAGTCTGTAATAGAAACACAAAATAACTTCGATAACCTAACATGCACGTTTTTGGTGGACTCCACACTCTAAAACCCGCGGTACCAGGAAAAAACACACAGAAGAGTTGAACCGTCAATCTCCTCACTGTGAGCCCAACATGCTAACCACTAGGACCCGGTGCATCTCGATTATTTCCAGCGCCGATGATTTAGATTATGAATCAAATTAGTTTGTTTTTGTCATTCAAACATTTACACCAAAGAAATACTGCAGAACAAAATTGAGGTTCCTGTTGTTCAAGCCACGGAAAAATTTAAAATAAAATAATAATAATACAAACAATAAAAAAAAATTAAAAAAAGCTTTATGATTTAGTTTTAAAGTTAAACAAAATTGGAAATGATATTATAGGATATTGTAACAGTGATTTAGGTGAGCAGTTGGATAAAAACTGTCTCTTTAGTCCCATCGTTCACTGAGTTCACAAAGTTGAAGTGGTTGCTCGCTGAGTTGCCATACCAAAAAAAAATGCCCCTCGTGTTTCAATGACATCTGAAGGTACAGTGTGATGTCTCCGTCAAAGAAATAATTCCTCAGAATATCTTGCAAGTGAAATATCTTGTACAACCAACTGCTTAAACCCACGGTCTCCATAATTATACGGTTTTGTTAACAGATCAGACTGCTGATGACTGGCTGTCACCCTGTCACTCAGTATGCACTTCGAAAGTTCTTCAAAACCTCCCCCTGTAATGGCACAAATAAGTACCTTGGATGCTACAGTGGCGCCCGCGACCATTAGCTCTTCAAATACAGAAAGCTCTATTCAAGGAGCCCTTTGTGGCAAATAACAAAAGAAGTATGCAATCTGTTACAATACAGAGATGGGGCACGGAATTCAACATCTCTGCAATGTTGCGTGATGATTCAAAGGTTCATCGTATTTCCTGACCAGTTCATCAGGTTCGGGTATAGGTAGGCATATATGAGGGGGCAGTCAGAAATGTGAAGGGGGCATCGTGTGTACACCTTTGTCCATCATGCGCCAGCACTTTTTTCTGTGCTTATACAGTACCAACATTGCTTTCTTCATTGAATTTAGTCCTTAGCTACAGTATGTGTCCAACTCCAACCTGGACAAGTAGATTGCATTTTGTCAGGCCCTACCTTCAGACCTGTACAACTTTGGTGTCCAACCTGAAGACTAAGCTCCTCCTAACTCTTAAAGTCATTGAGGTACTACAATTTCAGTCAGCCATTTTGAATATTTGGTCCTGAATGTCTTTGACAATTTCCGTAGCTGCTACGTCACTGGAGTAAAACTTCTGTACTCTGAACCACATTATCAGATCAGTTAGACCAGGGATGTCAAACTCAAATACAGAGTGGGCCAAAATTTTAAACGGAACAAAGCCGCGGGCCAAGGTTGAAAAAATTAACATTTTAATAGGGACACAAACAAGTCTTGCATTAAATATTGAACAAGCAAGGCTTATATAACTTTAGTGACATGCAAAATCCATCCATCCATTTCCTACCGCTTACTCCCTTTTGGGGTCGCGGAGGGCACTGGCGCCTATCTCAGCTACAATCGGGCGGAAGGCGGGGTACACCCCGGACAAGTCGCCACCTCATCGCAGGGCCAACACAAATAGACAGACAACATTCACACTCACATTCACACACTAGGGCCCATTTAGTGTTGCCAATCAACCTATCCCCAGGTGCATGTCTTTGAAAGTGGGAGGAATGCAAAATCATGCAAAATCCAGTTTCAAATAATAATAATAATAATTAAAAAAATATCAATGGCATAACAAATAAAATTTAAATAAAAATGTTATGCCTTTTTTTCTATTTGCAATCTTCTGAGGTTAATATCAATTTTTTTCCACAGGCTAATAATACATTTGAAAATAAAATAACAATAATGAATGAAACAAACATTCAAGCCTTGAAGTAGCAAGAGAAAATGCATGAATAAAACGTTAATTATTGGTCAGTTTGCTGGAAGTTTCCCGGAAGAGTTAGTGCTACAAGGGATTCTGGGTATTTGTTCTGTTGTGTTACGTGCGGATGTTCACCCGAAATGTGTTTGTCATTCTTGTTTGGTGTGGGTTCACAGTGTGGCGCATATTTGTAACAGTTCTAAAGTTGTTAATACGGCCACCCTCCGTGTGACCTGTATGGCTGTTGACCAAGTATGCCTTGCATTCACTTGTGTGTGTGTGTGTGTGTGCGTGTGTGTGTGTGTGTGTGTGTGTGTAAAAGCCACAAATATTATGTGACACGCTGTTAGTAAGGAGGAAAAGCGGACGTGACGACAGGTTGTAGAGAACGCTAAAGGCAGTGCCTTAAATGCAATATAGTTGTCCAGGTGGAAATCGGTAGAAATTCGGGAGAATGGTTGCCCTGGGAGATTTTGGGAGGGGCACTGAACTTCGGGAGTCTACCGGGAAAATTAGGAGGATTGGCAAGTATGAGTATTAGAGGTGAATGCGGTGGGCCACCTCAAATGCTAAATTGATAATGCCTCAAGGGCCAAATTAAATTACACGGCGGGCCAGTTTTGGCCCGCGGGCCAGAGTTTGACACCCATGAGTTAGACTGAGACGTAGTTTTTATTATTCACAATCCTTATGTAAGACAAGAACACATACTGTATGCTTGGCTGTTTTTAAGCATTCCAAATCGTAAATAAATAGCTAACAATTGATTCAACAGCCGAAGGGTCCTCTATTGCGCTCATTATACTGTACCCTCTAAAAACAGCCAGAAAGCGCCAACAATACCCTCGTTTACATGTCGGGACTTGAAAACTAACCAAATATGAGTGATATAGCTCGGTTGGTAGAGCGGCCGTGCCAGCAACTTGAGGGTTCCAGGTTCGATCCCCGCTTCCGTCATCTTAGTCACTGCCGTTGTGTCCTTGGGCAAGACGCTTTACCCACCTGCTCCCAGTGCCACCCATACTGGTTTGAATGTAAACATTAGATATTGGGTTTCACTATGTAAAGAACTTTGAGTCACTAGAGAAAAAAGCGCTATATAAATATAATTCACTTCACTTATAAGCGCCAACGCAAGCGACCTATTTTAGCGGCGCATCGATAGCCGTAAGCCAATGCTAGCTTATGTTGCTATTGTTGACACACTGAATCAGTGGCTGCTTCTGCTTTGTCACAAACTTGCTAAAAGTCAATTCTAGATTATAATTCATGCATGTCTCACCTGGTAGTAGACAAACGTGGCCATGAACCGACAGGCTAGTTGACATTGACAACCACAGAGATGCCAAAAAAGACGTAGTTTTTTTTTTAACCCTTTGTGAGGATTGCGATTAATTCTTCATGTAAACAGGATTATGTGCGCGTCCTGTCGGTCGATATCCCAGCAAGAGTGGAGATTTTACACAAAGTGTTTGTTTTATTATGGTTTGAAATGATTAGTTTGTATGTTAAGCACTTAGCAATGATGCTAATGCTATTGCGTTACAAAAAAGATGAACCTGTTTGGAACTCAGCCTTTAAAACGTATTGTTCAGCCTCAACAATATTTGATCATAGTTTTTCCCAAAGCAATCCTTGTTGGCGCTCACAAAGTTTGCTTGATTAGCATTGTTGTTGATGGGGAAGGGATCTTTGGTTCCTTGTGCGACGTCACACGATCACGTGACTGGTTTGCTCATTATCTCTTAAATTGACTCGGGAATCTCCCTGATATTGATACTATTTTGATCATATCTATTTACTCTGAAACTTAGGAAGTCTTTTGGTGTCATAAATCAGATATATTTGATTACAGCTTTAGTATAAATACAACTTGTTTTTCCACTCTACTGGTACTTTAAGTAGCATTTTGAAACATGTTAGAGGATAAATATGTTGTATCCAGCACCATTCTCTCAGACTATAGCTGTCCGATCCAAGTTTGAATTCATGAACTGATAAAGCCTGCTCGGTAGGAAGGTCTTCTGACACAAACTGAACTGTCCAGTTGCGATGGATCCAATGCCTCAAGAATCTAAATTCAAAAAGTTTGTACGTTTGCCTGATGGATCCTGTGAGATTCAATACAATGTCCACCATGAACTACAGTGTGTACCTCTTTAGCACTACTTGATTGATACTGCCAAGAAGACATTGATTTATTATTAGACTTATTGTTAAGGATTACAAAATTGTACTGACGACTGATACTGTCAATTACACCTGAGCATGAAACATTTTTTGACACGGTTCCAGGAAGTGTTTGTGAGTGTCCACGGAGAGACTTGTTTCTATGTTATGTGATCATTTAACCCTTGTGTAATGTTCATATGGTTGTTACTCAGCCAGCGTTTGTGGGTCTGATGGACCTGTTGCATTTTGTGGCTTTATAATGCCTCACAATCAAACCCTTGTATGCTAAAATACTGAACAAATACTGAACAGATGTGTATTGGAATAAGGTAAACAACTGTTCAGTAAACATCTGTTCTGGACTCGTTGCATTTTGTAGCTTTTAATACCTCACAATCAAACACTTTTATGTTAAAATACTGAACAGAAAACTGTAAGATCCCCCAAAAATTGCTGAAATTTTGTTGTATATGGATGGATGGATGGATGGATGGATCACATTGATCTACTTCAATGTTATGTCTGGATTATACATAGCAAGTGCAGTCATACCTGTCTATCGCAAAACACTAAAGCAAATAGGCATCCATTTAAAAATTGCGACCATTTTGATTTTTCATGCAGTACTTGTGGTTTATGTCACGTGTGTGATTAGGCAATAGAAAAAGCATTGTTGTTGTGAAAATGTTCGATTAAGAAGACTTGCTGAGACACCACATTCACAAAGACACTCCAATAAAAGAGCGAAGTCGGAACACCGTAGGACAAATAACTTGGCTTTATTCTCTTCTATCAGATCTTTATACTTCCTTTCCGTCTGTTATTTGGCATCGGTCCGAAAGTTCAATATCTGTCTGGTGTCTGATATGAATAAATAAGAATGTGTGCTAGCTGCATTAGGGTTGTCCCGATACCAATATTTTGTTACCGGTACTAGGACCCAAAATGTATTTTGATAGTTTTTGATACTTTTCAAAATAAAGACGAGCACAACAAAATGTTATTATTGACTTTAATTTAACAGAAATATTATGATATAGTAAATATATTTTGCTTATCGCAATTAAATAATAATTGTTACATAAATAAGATTGTGAACTTACAAGACAACTTCTCTTTCAGTAGTAAGTAAGCAAACAAAGGCTCCTAATTTGGTTGCTGACATATGCAGTAACATATTGTGGCATTTCCAATGTCATTATTTTTTCAAAATTATGATGGATTATTCATCTACTTGTTCATTTACTGTTAATATCTTCTCACTTTCTGTTTTAATACGTTATATCTACACTTCTGTTAAAATGTAGTGATCACCTATTCTTCTTTTGTTTAATATGAATGAATGAATGAAATAATTTTATGAATGAATGAAATAAGTATTTCAGTCATTTAATCAATCGACCATTTTGTGTGATTGGTTTTACAGTACAGGTTATACATAAACAATCATACACATACACACACAAAAGAAAAGAAAAATAATGACCGAAAAAGGAATAGGCGGAAACCAAAGTTTATATTTGCCTATCCTATACCTTCACTGAAAATTAGATTACCTGGAACATCAACGTTAAAAAAAAAAATCAATGGGATGAAAGTAATTGTTACTATATTTTATAATTTCCAATTGTTTCACCTTTCAAGGTTTTCTTAAACCTTACCAAAGAAGTACGTGTCTTCAGCTCATCACTGAGCTTGTTCCACCATTTAACTCCTAAAACTGAAATACATTTGTATTTTATATTCGTTCTCGCTTTACCTTTTTCAAAAATCAATATCCCCCGTAAATTATAGTTTTCTCCTCTTAAATGAAATAGCCTAAGAATACAAGCTAGAAGGCTGTTGTTCTTTACTCGAAACATAATTTCCATTTTTTTTTAAACAAAATGTCTGAAAATTTTAGTACATTTGAACGTATAAATAATGTATTGGTATGTTCATAATAGCACGCTTTGTGTATTATCCTAATGACCCTTTTTTGAAGTTTTATTATTGGGTCTATGTTTGTTTTATAAACATTTCCCCAAATTTCAACACAATACGTTAAATTTGGAAAAATAACAGAATAATACAACATATGCAGGCATTTCTTATTCAGCATGTGTCTTACTTTATAAAGAAAAGCAATAGATTTGGATATTTTTCCCTTTATATATTCAATATGCGGTTTCCAACACAGTTCATGATCAATTATTATTCCCAAGAATTTAGTTTCTTAGACGGCAAGAGAACTTTTGTTGAGTCCAGCTGTGGTTCTACTTAGCGAAAAACTTTGTCCATTTGTTGAAGGAGAGTCAACAAGAATGCGGGTTCTCGTGGATGTGATGAAAAAAGGTAGCGCGTGCTTTGTATTACCTGGCTGTCGAGAGAAGACTACGAAAAACTGCGAATGCTTTTGGAACTGGCAAAGCAGACTGTATCATGTTAGACCCGCTCGACATCCATTGCTTTCGGTCCCCTATGGTCTTCTCCAAGGTTCTCATAATCATCATTGTCACCGACGTCCCACTGGGTGTGAGTTTTCCTTGCCCCTATGTGGGTTTTTCCGAGGATGTCGTAGTCATAGTGGTTTGTGCAGTCCTTTGAGACATTTGTGATTTAAGGCTATATAAATAAACGATTGATTGATTGATTGATTGATTGACTGACTGTATCAGTTATTGTGCACCATGTATGTCACGGACTCAACGTCAAGGTCTAGAGCAGTGGTCCGCAACCTTTTTGTATCCGCGGACCGGTCAACGCTTAATAATTTGTCCCGCGGCCCGGGGGGGTGTCCTTTTTTTATTTATTTATTGTTTTTCTTTGTGATGAAAAAGGGACGTTTTTGTCATGAAAAAGGGGGGGTTTTTGTGGTTGGTACACTAATGGTAATTGTATATTGTGTTTTTTATGTTGATTTAATAAAAAAATTTAAAAAAAATTGTTTTTTTTAATAAAAATTTATTTAAAAAATTCTTCTGCGGCCCGGTACCAATCGGGCCACGGCCCGGTGGTTGGGGACCACTGGTCTAGAGTATATAAAGTCACCAAAAGCAAATGGACAATGAAGGTGAAAGCAAAAGAGTGATGAGTGTTCTGACCAGATATCTACATCCCTAGATTGATTGATGTAAAATGCTCTTTATCACATTTTTTTACTTTCACGTGTCCATTAAAGATTTGATGAACTTATGATGGCTCTGGTGTGATTCACCACAATAGGGCCTCATAGCACAATGGATTCCAGTTGATTGAAATACCACAACAATGGATATTGTTCAGATAGGTTAAATTAAAGAACTTGCACACAAAGCAACACTGGAGGTAACTATGACCTGCAAATTTTCTGCACATGCGTACTAAGTTGTGTTGTGCCGGCGGGCGGTGAGGGGGGGTCTTAAACGACCATTGTGTGTGTTAAAGTTAAAGTACCCATGATTGTCTCACACACACACTAGGTGTGGCGAAATTATTCTCTGCATTAAACCCATCACCTTTGATCACACCCTGGGAGGTGAGGGGAGCAGTGAGCAGGATAAGGTTAGGTGTGATTTAACATTGACAACCTGAGCAGCATGTCCCATATGTACCATACCAGTTTGACATTTACCAGCATTCTTTGCATCAACAATAGTTATTAGTATGTATACAGTTATTACTTTGTCAAACTCTCCACCTTCAGAACACTCAAGTAGTGACGTTACCGGTATCTGTCACACTCAATTTATTAATCAACTATGTTAGGTCAAGATTTATGACAAGGATCCTTGCAAATAACACAGAAGAGTTGTTAAGTAGGCCAAACAGCATTTTCTCTTACGTTTGTAAGTAAAAATGCCTACCTGCCTTCTGTGTGTGTCAGAGGTGGGTAGAGTAGCCAGAAATTGTACTCAAGTAAGAGTACTGTTACTTTAGAGATTTATTACTCAAGTAAAAGTAAGAAGTAGTCACCCAAATATTTACTTGAGTAAAAGTAAAAAGTATGTTGGGAAAAAACTACTCAAGTACTGAGTAACTGATGAGTTACCTGTTTGTTTAATGATTACGGCAACAAATAATGCACAAAAACATAAAAATAGCAATGAGCAAATTCACAGCCAGGAATATCTCTTAAGCAACTAAAACAATATTATATATTAAATAATAATACATTAAAATAAAATAAAAATTAAGGCAAATTGAGCCACAATAACTTAACAGCACCATAGGCTCAGTAGGCATTGATTGATTGATTGATTGATTGATTGATTGAAACTTGTATTAGTAGATTGCACAGTACAGTACATATTCCGTACAATTGACCACTAAATGGTAACACCCCAATAAGATTTTCAACGTTTATCAATTACTTAATAAATGACCAAGTCGAGGTGATCTACCCCATATATACATATACATACACACATATCATATATATATATATACATACCTTTATATATACAGTATATAATTTATGTTTATTTATTTTGCCATTTTTGTTCACATGTTAAAGGTTTTTTAATGAATATACGTGCATGTTTAACATATAAATTCCTATCTTTAATGAAGACAAAAATATAAGTTGGTGTATTACCTGACAGTAGTGCTGATAACGTCCCGGTTTTCAAATGGAGGAGAAAAAGAGTTCCTCCTTCCTGTCTAATACATCATGAAAGTCGTTGGTTTTTGGCATCTTATTTGTCCAGCTTCCATATTCGTTTTTATACACTTTACAAGAAATACATTGGCGGCAAACTCCGTAGTTTGCTATCTTGTTTGCTATGGGTTTCGGAGACTCTTATTTTGTTAGCGCAGGCGCGATGGAGCGGCACTTTTATTGTGAAGACAGGAACTGTGCGATCAGTTTTTGGCTTAGGGTTGGAAGTACGGTTGAAATAAAAAGTGTCTTTTTTCGTTTACACTTTTGATTGATTCATTGATGGATTGAAACTTTTATTAGTAGATTGCACAGTACAGTACATATTCCGTACAGTTGACCACTAAATAGTAACACCCCAATAAGTTTTTCAACATGCCGGGTTCTACGTGTGACGGTCACGTGACCACCGGCTCTGTTTGATTGGTCCAACGTCACCAGTGACTGCATGTGATTGGTGAAACGCAAGCATGCGTAGTTCCTACTTTGAATGCGTGTCTGACAAAATCAAAACAAGAAAAGCGTGCATTAACAGATCGATTAAAAAAAAGTAGCGAGTAGCGACCTGATTGCAGATAAATGGAGCGGAGTAAAAGTAGCGTTTCTTCTCTATAAATATACTCAAGTAAAAGTAAAAGTATGTTGCATAAAAACTACTCTTAGAAGTACAATTTATCCCAAAAGTTACTCAAGTAGATGTAACGGAGTAAATGTAGCGCGTTACTACCCACCTCTGGTGTGTGTGTGCGTGCGTGGAGGCATGGAAAGTTCCTCTTGGAAGATTTCCAACAAATGATTGAACAAAAAGACATAACTTGGCCAGCAATTAACATGTCGTTTTACAGCTGATTTAGATGACAGCTTATGACAGGTAGATAAGACGAACCACATAACACGATGTTAGCATGAATGGATAACGTGACTGCGCTGAGAAGCAAAAAACGTGGTTACTTCTGTGATCTCAGTCATGTGAGGATCTGCTGTTTGCGGATGTTGTCCTGATGCCTCCATCAATGTTTAAAAAAGACACCTCAAGTCTCAAAGTTTTATGTTTCGAAAAGAATGGAATAGAATACAAAAGTACTTTATTGATCCCTGGGGAACATTCAGCACCACAGTTCGCTCACAATAGACGATAATAATAATCCATCCATCCATTTTCTACCCCTTTGGGGTCGCGGGGGGCGCTGGTGCCTATCTCAGCTACAATCGGGCGGAAGGCAATGTACACCCTGGACAAGTCACCACCTTATCGCAGGGCCAACACAGATAAACAGACAACACTCACACTCACATTCACACACTAGGGCAAATTTAATGTTGCCAATCAACCTATCCCCAGGTGCACGTCTTTGGAAGTGGGAATATACACCATATATAATATATATAATTTATAATAAATTAATAATATAAGGGGAAATTATTCCTCAAGGGGAGAAGCTTTAGTATGTCTGCATCTTGTTTCGAGGAAAGGATGATAAATCATTTCATTTGGCTCAAAAGTAAAACAGAATGCTCTCGCCTATGACCTGGACCATCTGATGCCTGATTTCAAACCAACAGTCACAAATCTTGATTCAGGGTTCGACAATGCTGCAAAAGCTGAACAACATATTATCACTGTGGTACGATTAAGTTTTCATCATATAAGATTTTTAGCAAAAATTAAATAAATAATAAATGATAAATGGGTTGTACTTGTATAGCGCTTTTCTACCTTCAAGGTACTCAAAGCGCTTTGACACTACTTCCACATTTACACATTCACACACACATTCACACACTGATGGAGGGAGCTGCAATGCAAGGCGCTAACCAGCACTCATCAGGAGCAAGGGTGAAGTGTCTTGCTCAGGACACAACGGACGTGACGAGGTTGGTACTAGGTGGGGATTGAACCAGGAACCCTCGGGATGCGCACTGCCACTCTTCCACTGCGCCACGCCGTCAATTCAGTTTTACCTTTAAATGACTTTGAGCGTGTAATCCATGCTTTTATTTCATCACGTTTGGACTACTGCAACTCACTCTTTGTTGGAATGAAACCTGAACCAGGCCTGTATTGCTCGATGGGAGCTATTCTAAAATGCTGCTGCTCGCCTTTTAACTGGCACTGAAAAACATGAGCCCATTACCCCAATTTTAGCATTTCTACACTGGCTCCCGGTTCCTTTAAGAAGTAATTTAACAATGTTCACTTTTTATTTTTTTTAAATCTCTTAGCAGATTAGTGCCACAATATATGTCAGACTTGAAATGTACACCCCCACAAGGTCTCTGAGGTTAGCTGATCAGTTTCTTCTTGTCGTCCCAAAAACCTGCTGTTAAAATCCAGAGGGGATTGTGCATTTACCAAAACTTTGGAACAATATCCCTCTTGCTATTGGGTCGTTTCCCTCTTTGAATAGTTTTGAATCACGTCTTTAATCCTTGGCTTTAAAACCAACATTAAAGGCCTACTGAAATGAGATTTTCTTCTTTAAACGGGGATAGCAGGTCCATTCTATGTGTCATACTTGATCATTTCGCGATATTGCCATATTTTTGCTGAAAGGATTAAAGTAGAGAACATCCACGATAAAGTTCGCAACTTTTGGTCGCTAATAAAAAAGCCTTGCCTGTCCCGGAAGTAGCAGACGATGTGCGCGAGGTCACGGGTTGTAGGGCTCCTCACAGCTTCACATTGTTTAGAATCATAGCCACCAGCAGTAAGAGCGAATCGGACCGAGAAAGTGACGATTTCCCCATTAATTTGAGCTAGGATGAAAGATTTGTGGATGAGGTAAGTTAGAGTGAAGCACTAGGAAAAAAAAAAGTTGACAGCAGTGGGAGCGATTCAGATGTTATTAGACACATTTACTAAAATAATTCTGGAAAATCCCTTATCTGCTTATTGTGTTACTAGTGTTTTAGTGAGATTATAAAGTCATACCTGAAAGTTGGAGGGGTGTGGTGACCGCCAGTGTCTCTGCTGGAAGCCATGGAGGAGCCAAGAAAGTCGCAGCTGCCTCTGACAGCTGCAGGAGGACACGAGCTCCGCTCATTTCTCCTGTAAGAGCCGACTTATTACCACAATTTTCTCACCGAAACCTGCCGGTTGACGTGGTAGAGAAGCATGTTTTCTTGACCGCTCTGTTCCATATTAAAGCTTCACAACAAACAAAGAAACACCGACTGTGTTTTGGTTGGTAAAGGCACCTACAATCCACCGCTTTCCACCAACAGCATTCTTCTTTATAGTCTCCATTATTAATTAAACAAATTGGAACAAATTGCAAAAGATTCAGCAACACAGTTGTCCAAAATACTGTGTAATTATGCGTTAAAGCAGACAACTTTTAGCCGTGTGTGGTGTCCGCTCCAACCAATAACGTCACAAGCACGCGTCAACATACGCGTCATCATTCCGCGACGTTTTCAACAAGACACATTGCAGGAAATTTAAAATTGCAAGTTAGTAAACTAAACTGACCGTATTGGTATGTGTTGCAATGTTAATATTTCATCATTGATATATAGATTATCAGACTGCATCGTCGGTAGTAGTGGGTTTCAGTAGGCCTTTAAAGTTGTGTGATTTTAGTCCATTTTATTTTATTTTATGTATTTAGTCTCTTTTTAGTTTATTGTTGTTTTTTTTGTTTTTTTTTACAATTGACTCTCTTTAGTTTTATCATGCTTCCAAATGTGGGCTTTAACTCCTGTGCAGCACTTTTTAAACTTTTATTGTGTTTTTTAAATCAGCTGTATCAATGAAGTAGATTGGATTGGATTGGAATCGTGGATTTGTGCAGTTTAATAATGCGGTTCCTGTGACAGTCAGGTAAATCTGTCAATTTGCCAACTGTCCCAACCCGATATGATATCGGATATTGGTTAGATTTCAACAAAAAAATATTTTATATGAATATCTCAGCATGCATCAAAAATGTCTGTATTAGCCTCCGATTTCTGATTCAGATATAAGCAGTCCATTCCAGGCAAGGAAAGGCCCAACAAAGCAACCAACAGAGCAGACTTGGTTCTAAGATGCCCATTACCTCTTGGTCAATGTCAAGTCCGCGCAGATGAGCGAGAATCCCTCGAAGGAGACCGAAGTGTCCAACACATGCTAATCCAGCCAGGGCTCCGTAAAGCTTGTCCATCCCAACGCTCAGCGCCAGCTCTGCAACCCAGTCTCTTCCTCCGTATTGCCTCCGGTCTCTCCACGTGGACTGTGGTGTGGCAGAGAGCCGGTAGCTGGTCTCCGATGCAAACATGGCCATGGCCCAAAGGGCCCCCCAATCAGATCCAACAAAAAAACGTGTATATGAATACATCAGCATGCATCAAAAATGTCCTTATTAACCTCAGAGTTCTGATTCAGATGTAAGCAGTCCATTCCAGGCAAGGCAAGACTGAACAAAGCAATGAAGAGACTGCGGTGTGGTAGAGAGCCGGTAGCTGGCTAACTTGAATGCAGAAATATTGATTTTTTTTTCATGTTTTTATTTTAAACTTGTAAGGTACAGTGAGTAGTGGGGTCACAACTATACAACAGTGAAATTGATCAATGTTCATTGTTTATGAAGGTATTTAAATATGGGGAAAGATTGCAGGGGGATATGAAATATATTTTTTAAGTCTAACTAAAAATATTTACGACCCTTCCTGCAATACCTCTGCGGACACCCTGGGGGTCGCTGACTCTTATTGAAGACCTCTGAGGAAGGAGATTCAAGCTTCCGATATATAAGTTTCATGCTCTCAGATAAGATGAAGCTCATGCAATCTTTCATGGAAACCTTTCTGTTGAAGTGTTCCAGGCACCAGAGAAGGCTTTGCGATCGACCTTTAGGGCAAAGGACACTTTGGAGTTGATCTGCAATCCAACCCTTACCATTGCCCAAGAGATTATTGAAGTGACTGAAAAAATATCAATGCAATTGGCCGAAAGTGGGTTCTTCCCCATGGTGGCAAGGCTCATCCTTAGAACTAGAATGAATAACTTGATGCTCCGTAAGAGACTTGGAAGAAACCAATTGTGGGGCTTCAGTGTCGACCAAGGACTTGGATATCTAGCTACAGTCCTCCCCTCATCTATGACCCTAAATTTTAGGTATTAAGTAAAAGGACGTGGTTGCAGGTACAAAGGAATGTCATTATTTAGTTCTGATACAAGAAGGGTAACCGGTTGAGGTGCCTCCTGCATTTATTACAGATGCACTCCGTAGGCCTCCCTGTTGAGGTGTTCCAACTGAAAGGAGAATTCAGGATAGACCTATGACATACTTGGATGACAAGGACTTGCTCACAGCTGAAGGCCCCAGGATATCTTGAGAGACTGTTTCAAGGCTGGTCTATTCCTCAGGGTCCCTCTGTAACTAAGGTAATCGACCAGCATGGTCAATTCTGCATTGTTGTTATATTTTGTAGACTTGACTTTCTTTGGGTTTGAACAGGATTGACCACTTTTTGGCAGCAGACTGTTTTCCCAGTGAAGTAGTTAGAGTATGCATTGAAGTTAGGGGACCTTTCTTCTTATTGTGTTTTAAATACTTGAACTGTTGATGACACATCGTCTAGTGATCCTTCTCTGAAAATCTGACCCTCAACCCTCAACTAGCAGTTATCCTTTCCCTCAATAAAATTGACTTGTAGTCAATGTTGAACATGTTACCTAAAAAAGTAGCGACGCTCCAAAGGCAACATGATCCAAGGCTCAACTCCAGTTTATTGAGGGGAAAGATGGCGGTCACAGGTTAGAACACGAGCTCTGCCACAAACACACAACCCCACTGATCTTTGCTTTGACCTCATTGGACCGAAAAACAGCCACTGGGGTCCCTTTTGCAATGACCCGTTCCTCTCCTAAGGTCACTGACTTTTTAGCATGTGCACTTTGAAGTGCAACAACCAGGGTTTGGTATTGGTCTGATTGGCAGTTTGGCAATTACTGCGATGCTGGGTTGATTTATTTACGTCACTTTAGTGCAGGAAAAAGGAGAAAGAAGGTTAATAGTTGTCATAAATATTAGTGGAAGGTTGGCATCCCTGCTTTGCACTAACAGAAGTAATCTACTTCCTTCTTAACCCCTGCAATTTATTTTTTAGTTAAAAGAGGAAACACTTACTGTGGTGAATTAACTATTAATTAGGAAAGTGGGGCTTGTTTTTACACGCACTGTAGCAAGGAGCACCATTAAAGCAACCTTGGCTTCCCTCATTCCTTTGTTTGTTGTAATTACTAATTTGATTTGACTCGCCAGTGGTGTCAATGTTGTGTACAAACCTGTCCATAATTACAAGTAAGTAACAGAATTATGTTGCTTAATGCACTATATTTTGACCTATCTTCCACAACATTTATAAAGAACCTAAACAATACAGGCTATATCTAAAAATTTGGACTAGAGTTTAACGGTGTGTTTGTCTTCAAGATTCAAAGGGAATGGGCCTGGTATGAATCATTGGGATTTTTTTTTCCAACCATTCAAACAATTGCGTGAATTTCTATTTTGAACACCAGGCTTCCCCCTCTCTATTTGCAGAACACACGCTGTATGCAGGCCCTTGTTCTGCATAAATAAGAGCATGTAAAATGTCAAATAATGAATGACACAGCGCTTTGTATAACATTTTACTACTAATATATTCCTAACCCCTTCCTGCTCTGTCATTGGTAAGAATACAATTTCCCCATCAATTTGCACATTTTTAGTGCTGGGCTGTTAATCATATGTACTGATATCAAATCCTGGCCAGATATGTGCCAGGGACTTTGTGTTGGAATGATCATAAATGTGTTATTTTGCAAACAACACTAAAAACATGCATCCATTTATTAAAAAACAGTTTAAAAGTTGACATGGAAAAGTGTAAACAATCTTTGTAATGGGGGGGCTCAAAATATATGGTGATTGATTGGATATTGGAAAATTTAGAATATTTCTTTTTTCCAAACCAAAACTATAACGCAATTCAAACAAAATTGCATCCCCAGCACAATATCCTTATTTGAAAAAACATGAATAATATTATAGGAAAACTTAAAAAACGAAACATGGGGCCTGATCTTCTAAAGGTTTGGTGTGTTAAAACGTTTTCGTCCTTGAAAGCTGAATTTGTTGGCAGAGCTTTGCATCTCTTAAGTGTGAGCAGAATAAGGAGCGCAATCCATGGAGCGTGTCTGTCTTCATGAATATGCAGAATATATGCTGATTATCAAGAAGCCCACAATGCTGGGTGAGACGATGCAAAGGTATTATTTAGAAACGCAGTGTGATTTATCAGGATTTAAACTGTTCTGCGGCTGCTCTTTTGCCTCTATATTTAGTACTTCAAGAAAGGATGTGCAAACTAGCAGATGACGTACCTACTTAATTAGCTTTGGTTGTTGTTAGCTAATAATAGCCATTTGGATAGCTAGCGTTAGCTCTCACTGAATGTTTATTCTATCATAACGACATCATGACCGCAAATTGTTTATGGCTTCTCTGGAACCATACTTGCCAACCTTATATTTACTATATATATATATATATATATATATATATATATATATATATATATATATATATATATATATATATATATATGTCTTGATTGGATTATCCAGAGAATAGTCCTCGATACCGTGGTAGAGCGCAAAATGTAGGTGTGGGAAAAAATCACAAGACTACTTCATCTCCACAGAACTGTTTCATGAGGGGTTCCCTCAATCATCAAGAGATTTCCCTCAATTATCTCCTGATGATTGAGGGAACCCCTCATGAAACAGTTCTGTAGAGATGAAGTAGTCTTGTGATTTTTCTCACACCTACATATATATATATATATATATATATATATATATATATATATATATATATATATATATATATATATATATATATATATACATATATATATATATATATATATATATGGGCTTCACGGTGGAAGAGGGGTTAGTGCGTCTGCCTCACAATACGAAGTTCCTGCAGTCCTGGGTTCAAATCCAGGCTTGGGATCTTCCTGTGTGGAGTTTGCATGTTCTCCCCGTGAATGCGTGGGTTCTCTCCAGGTACTCCGGCTTCTTCCCACTTCCAAAGACATGCACCTGGGGATAAGTTGATTGGCAACACTAAATTGGCCCTAGTGTGTGAATGTGAGTGTGAATGTTGTCTGTCTATCTGTGTTGGCCCTGCGATGAGGTGGCGACTTGTCCAGGGTGTACCCCGCTTTCCGCCCGATTGTAGCTGAGATAGGCGCCAGCACCCCCCGCTATCCCAGAAGGGAATAAGCGGTAGAATTCTAGCTAGATATACAGTAAATATATATATTTATGTTATTATAGATATATATATATATATATATATATATATATATATATATCTATATATATTTATTTCAATATATATAGATATATTTATTTAAATATATATATATATATATATATATATATATATATATATATATATATATATATATATATATATATATATATATATATATATATATATATATATATATATATATATATATATGGGCTTCACGGTGGAAGAGGGGTTAGTGCGTCTGCCTCACAATACGAAGTTCCTGCAGTCCTGGGTTCAAATCCAGGCTTGGGATCTTCCTGTGTGGAGTTTGCATTTTCTCCCCGTGAATGCGTGGGTTCCCTCCAGGTACTCCGGCTTCCTCCCACTTCCAAAGACATGCACCTGGGGATAAGTTGATTGGCAACTCTAAATTGGCCCTAGTGTGTGAATGTTGTCTGTCTATCTGTGTTGGCCCTGCGATGAGGTGGCGACTTGTCCAGGGTGTACCCCGCTTTCCGCCCGATTGTAGCTGAGATAGGCGCCAGCACCCCCCGCTACCCCAGAAGGGAATAAGCGGTAGAATTCTAGCTAGATATACAGTAAATATATATATTTATGTTATTATATATATATATATATATATTTTTTTTTTTTTTTTTTTTTTAAATATGTATATATATATATATGTATATATATATATATATATATATAAATTAAAATAAATACTTAAATTTCAGTGTTCATTCATCTACACGTTTACACACACATGTGTAAATGTGTGTGTACGTTAGACGAAAACGGACTGTTGTTGTCGTGTGTTGTTATTGCGCTGGGAAGACGTTAAAGAAAGTGCCTAACAATAAACCCACATAAGAAACCAAGAACTCGCCCTCGATCATTCTACACTTATAACGTCACTAGGCAGACATGCTGTTGTGGGAAAGCTGACGTGAAAACAGGCTGTCGACACGTCACTCAGGTCCGGATAGAGCTGGAGGGGGCGCGGCCTCCAGCTCCACTTGATTTTCGGGAGATTTTCGGAAGAAAATTTGTCCCGGGAGGTTTTCAGGAGAGGCGCTGAATTTCGGGAGTCTCCCCGAAAATCCCGGGAGGGTTGGCAAGTAAGTCTTGAACTGCTTTTGTGTGTGCACATGCTCTCTGCACGTACGTGTTGAGTTCAGCTCAGTTTCAGTTTATTTCAAACATGCATACAATACAATGTAATTCCTCACATAGTTCCAGTTGTTTCATTACAGCACGTCCGAAGAGGAGTAGGAAGAAGCTGTGTGTATTTAATCTTACCCTTTTTCATACCATAGCAATTCTATCCTATTTCCTTGTTGTCTGTAACATAACAGTGAACAAATAAATAATAAACAAATAATATACCATAGTAAGTAAACTCATATTGAATACATAAACTATCTTTGTCTCTAACATTAAAAACAAAAACAAAATTAATAAAAACAAATCAAAAATGGGTTCAAAATATTCATCATAATTAGTGTTCTGTGTACTTTGTGAACACTTGTATTTTGAACCGTCTCTTATTGGTGCTTTGTTTGATTTTTTTGGTTAATTCATTCCATTATTTAATTCCACATACTGATATGTTAATGGTTTTAAGTGTTGTATGAGCATACAAATGTTTTAAATTAGGTGTTCCTCTATGGTTATATGTGTCCTCTTTTGTTGAGTACATATGTTTTACATTCTTGGGTTGTAGGTTATAGTTTGCGTTCTACACAATTTTAGCTGTTTGCAAAACACCAATCATCTTATTTTGAGCCGGTAAAAATGTTTATTACATGACCTTTGTAATCATGATAAATTTAGACAGTTTTGAAACAAATGTATTCTGTTAAACCCCCTAATTGTAATATATGCTCGCTGATGGTGATTTAAAAAAAATGCTATTGTGGAAAAAGTTGCAAACAGCACTATTAAGAAAATTCCTTATGACTCCAGACTTTTTCTGTTTGAGGTTGCCATTACTGCCACAAGTGGTGGAAAAGTGTATTACTATTGGTTACATCTGCGGCCCTTTCGGACAGCTGACAAACAGATATTTTTTGGCGGCCCGACAATAGTTAAGAATCACTGATCTTGTCGATAGCGAGTTCTGCGTTCTTACTCATATAAAGGTGTGCTCGCAGCACTTGGAGCTCAATTAGTGGAAATTGTACCTAATTCTGTTGTGTTTGAAAAGCACTTAAAGTCTGTTTACTTCCCTTGTGGTTATGTTTCTGTGCAACGACCATCTGCCAGCCGGTTTTGAGTGACATTGTTTGTCTTGGCGGTAATGGCTAGCATTACGGTGAATTACTACCCTGCTCAAACGACGTTCTAAAGCTCTGTTCCCTAAAACGAGCCCATGGCTCTCCCTTCCCTCCTCTCTCGTGCCTTGTTACAATCAATTAAGCTGATTACAAGCGCTATCTTGACCACTTCAAAGCAGAGCCATTAACAGCGGGTCAGACTAGCTGTCTCGTCGCTAACCTGGCCCTGTTGTTTGTCTCCGCGCAGGGCGTCTTAAATGTTTCCCGTTTGGCGAATGTGTCGAGGCTGGGACAAGACAACAACGTTTTTTTTTTTTCTCTGTGAGTGATGCATAGAAAAGGCGTGAACAATGGGATGAAGTCACAGCGACAACCGGTGTCATCTGTTCCCTTTCAATTCAAAAGTTGTCAGGTCACACAACAGGTCAAACAATAAATGCGGTGACATCGAGAAGCAGGAGTGAGACACTAAGTCTAGACGAAGTACCCCCCTCTTGATTGCTTTGTTCTGTGCCATGTCTAAAGGTAATTACCTCCACAAACTACTGGCGGCCCTGTCAAATCTTAGTGGACCACGTATGGCAAGGAAGAATAAAAGAATGCGGACCAGCCTGGGCTGGGTGCAAACAAGCTGTCGCTCATTGAAGCGTGTCACACATGGGAGCAGAACCCCTCCTAAAAATAGCTGCTCAAACATCTCATCGCTCTGAGACAAAAGCTGCCATAAATGTTCAATCTTTTAGGGTGGTCGCCTCTTGAAAACATGGGGGTAATTAGCTAGTGGCTGCGTTTACAGCGGTGGAACAATTGCAAAATAACATTACAATCTCTTCTTTACATGGGTGGCATTCTACGTCCCTTTAAAATGCGCGGCGGTCCATTCGGAATCTGGTAGTTGTCGCGGCCAAACCTCTTCAAACAAACCGCAGGAGAAGGACGACACATTTATGGTGGGAAACTTTAACTGCAACACAACGGAAACATTTAAAATTGAAATGCCATAGCAGCTTTTGGTGAGGAAGCTTGGGGATGACAAATATTTTTGGGGAAGGACAAACATTTGACTGTTATTTGGAATCAGTTATCTGGAGAAAAACATGTTCATGTAGCTCTTTGCCACACTCGTACTATAGTATTTCAACCATACTTGCCAACCTTGAGACCTCGGAATTCGGGAGATGGGGGTCCGGGGGGTTTGAGGTGGGCGGGGCTGGGGGGCATGGGTTGTTTATTGTAGCGTCCCGGATGAGTAGTGCTGCAAGGGGGTTTTGGGTATTTAGTCTGTTGTGTTTATGTTGTGTTACAGTGCGGATGTTCTCCCAAAATGTGTTTGTCATTCTTGTTTGGTGTGGGTTCACAAGTTGGTGCATATTTGTAACAGTGGTAAAGTTGTATATACGGCCACCCTCAGTGTGACCTGTATGGCTGTTGATCAAGTATGACTTGCATTCGCTCATTTGTGTGTAAAAGCCACATATATTATGTGACTGAGCCGGCACGGTGTTTGTACGGAGGAAAAGCGGACGTGACAACAGGTTGTAGAGGACGTTAAAGGCAGTCTGTCATGTCTTCTGATCATGTTTTGTTTAGTTCTGTTCACAGAAATTTGGGAGTCTACCGGGAAAATCGGAAGGGTTGGCAAGTATGATTTCAACGTATGAGCTCTTAACTCAAAACACTTCTCAAATCAACATCTTCCACCAAAGTCAATTCAATTGGTGTTTACCCCATAAAATAACACATGTTTACCATGTAACATGCCTTTTAAAAGGAACAACAACCTTTTAAAAGCAATATTATAGAACAGGGGTGTAGAAGTCAAGGCCCGCGGAATGAATTATCTACGGCCCCCGGTATGATGTTTGATTAGTATTAGAACCGGCCTGCAGGCCACAGCCGCCTGCTGCTGTTTTGAACGCACCAATACTCAATCCATGTTGGCGCTAAGAATTTTCAAAATGGGGTTCCAGGGACCTTATCAAGTCATAAAAATGGGGTCCCACAGTAAATTTTGGGAGATCCACTTTTTTGTAACCGTTTTGAAAACTAATGATAAATGTATGCAATATCTTGTTATATCAGTTCAGTTCAGTTCAGTTTATTTTCAGTCTAACAAAAACATATTCAATCATAGATCACGATTCAAAAATGAATAACATGACTGAAACAGGCAGAAGCAAAAAAGCTTATATGCCCAACATAAACATTTTTACATTCAATTAAGTTACCTTTTCTAATAATTTTGTAATACAAAAAGAAATATAGTCATTCAGCATTTACATTTAAGTTGCCCTTTAACAAATAATAAAAAAATATGTACTTACACACATGCACTTTTTTGTAAATAGATAAACATACATACCTTCTAAATACAACATTTAACCAAACAAACATAAATTTCTAGTTCACATAACTTTTTAAAATACATTGTTACATGTTCTTTTTTAAATTAAATACTGAGTCACTCATTTTTATTTCTTTACCAACATAACCAACATGATAAACATCTACGTTTAACAACTAGTCTTGCTTTTGGTCAAATAAACTTAGATTCATCTCTTAGATTGTATTTGCTGGTCTGTAGAGAGAAGTATTTTTGAATTCCTTCTGGAAGTGTATTTATTTTTGCTTTGAACATTATCTGTGTTATTTTATAATAAACAATATCTTGGAATTTCATAAGTTTTGATTTAACAAATAATGGATGGGTATGTTCAGAATATCCTGCTTTGTTTATTAGCCGTACAGCTTTTTTTGCTGCAAAACAATATCATTAACCATGGTTTTTAAAGTGGTTCCCCAGAGTTCTACACAGTATGTCATATATGGAAGTATCAAAGTATAATAAATTGTTAACAAAGAATTATAATTAAGTAATTATTTAGTTTTATACAAAACACCAAGTGTTTTTGATATTTTTGTTTTTATATATTTTACATGTTGTCCCCATGATAATTTATAATCAATTATAACTCCCAAAAACTTAGTATCAAAGACACGCTCAATTTTATCTCCATTTATTTTAATATTTACTTCATTAGATACCTCAGTTTTGGTACCAAATATCATAAATTTAGTTTTAGCAATATTAAGTGATAATTTATTCATATCAAACCAGTTTTTAAGCACTGTCATTTCTTGTTCTATTTTTACCAAAAGTTCATTAAAACTTTTTCCAGAACAAAGGATAGTTGTATCATAAGCAAACATAAAAAATGTTAAGAAACTTGATGCATCACAAAAATCCTTAAAGAAAATTGTAAATAACTTAGGACCAATTATAGAACCCTGAGAAATTCCACAAACTATATTTTTAAATCCAGATATTGTATTATCCACTTGAACACATTGTTTTCTATTTTCTAGATAGCTCTTGATCCAGGACAGAGCTGGCCCTCGGATGCCGTACTTATCCAACTTATTTATTAACTGTCTGTGGTCAATGGTATCAAAGGCCTTTTTTAAATCAATATAGATGGCTATTGTAAATTCATCATTATCCATAGCAGTACTAACCTCCTCTAGCATATGCATTACTGCATACGTAGTTGTTCGATTTTCCCTAAAACCATACTGCTGCTGCTTAAGCAAGGTGTTTTTTTCCAGAAAATTATTTAACTGTTTTGTAAAAAGCTTTTCTAAAATTTTTGAAAATTGAGTGAGTATTGAGATTGGTCTATAACTGTCCATAAGATGCTTATTTCCTTTTTTAAAAACAGGAATAACCTTTGCTATCTTCATATCATCTGGGAAGTATCCACACTGGAATGATTGATTACATATGTGAGCCAATGGCTTAGCAATTAAATGAATACATTCTTTAATAATTACCATATCTATGTGATGTATGTCTGTAGATGTTTTACTTTTAAAGGATCTTACTGTTTGAATTATATCCACTTCTGTTACTCTACTCAAAAACATTGATTTTAAATTAGGGTTTATTGTGTTTTTAGTCAAGCCTGTGTCCTCATAAACAGGTATTTTTTCTGCAAGTGCAGGGCCCATATTAACAAAATAGTCATTAAATTCTTCCACTATTATTTCTTTTTTGTTTAGTTTTATATTATTATCATTTATAAAGTAGCTCGGAGTCTCACGATTTTTACATCTATTACCTAAAACCTGGTTGATTGTGTTGCACGTTTGTTTAATATTATTTTTGCTATCTTCAAATTTCTCGTTATATTAACTTTTCTTTTGATTTCGTAGAATAGAAGTCAACTTATTTTTATAAATTGTATACTCCCTTTCATTTTGTTCAGTTTTATTTTTTAAGTAACTGTCATACAGAGCATTTTTTCTATTGGAGGCCATTACTAGACCCTTCGTCATCCAAGGCTTATTTTTACTCACTTTCTTTGGTGTGGACTTCACGACTGGACAGCAGGAATTATAAAGTTCTAACCATTTAAACAGAAATGCCCTGTATGAATTATTACAATTTTCAACATACACCCCTTCCCAGAAACATTTTGAAAGCCCATTCTTAAATGCTTGTATTCTTTCAGGTGTCCTTAATCTTGTTAATTTGAACAATGTTTTTTGTGTTATGTTATTTACAATCATACTTTGAATATTCACAAACACTGGAAAATGATCTGTGATGTCACTAAGGAGTATTCCACCTGTAGTTATGTCATGGATATTTGTAAAAATATTGTCAATAGGGTAGCACATTCTCGCGTTATTCTGCTTGGTTTATCAATTATTGGTTACAAACCATAAGTAAACATTTCATTCATAAAGTCATTAGTTGGTTTATGGGTTCTCCATTTTAATATTATATATATATATATATATATATATATATATATATACATATATATACATATATATATATATATATATATGTATATATATATATATATATATATACATATATATTATCTCACATTCTATATTGTGTTTAAAAAAAGTTGTCATAAACATTACTTGATTCATAAAAAAAAAATAGTACAAAAGAAAACAAATGTTTATGCATATGTAAATGTATTCAGTTATAAACGTTCATTCACTTTCTTCTTACCTTCATAGATCTAAACTTTACTGCAGTCTTTTTTTTTTTTCTATATTTTTGTTGTAATATTTTCAGAATGTGTTTGTTTTAATTGTCCGGCTCACGTGTGCACAGATTTTCCTCAATGCGGCCCCTGAGCTAAAATGAGTTTGACACACCTGTTTTATGAAATAATGTTGTAATGATATACAGCGTTTGCCTGGACTTGGTAGCTATATTACTTCCGGTTGCTTCTTCATCAAACACACCATCGGTAGCTTCTCCCCATTTTCATGAATAAATGTAAGCTGGCGACTTGTCCAGGGTGTACCCTGTGGTCATAGCATGATTTTTTTTTTCTATACTTAAAACACTTCCTTCTGGTGTACATAGCATGTAATGTTGGTTCTTTGGTCAACATGTTGAATAAATTATGTTTTACGGACCTTCTTCAAGCTGCTTTCTGATCGTCTCTCTAGATGTGCCTTTTTTTATGGCCGGTCTTATTTACGTTGCTCCATCCACTTCAACTGCATCTTCTCCGCGTCAGCAATGCTGTAGTATTTTGTGCTTCCTAGCGAGTCTACTAACAGATAAAAGTTTGAACTATCCAATACTTTGTATTTAAAATGGAAACAGCGGAGGATACATACATACAACAACAAAAATAACTTGTTGATACAGTTCTTGTATTACAGGTGTACCTGAATGATTAACGTGGACCCCGACTTAAACAAGTCGAAAAAACTTATATGGGTGTTACCATTTAGTGGTCGATTGTACGGAATATGTACTGAACTGTGCAATCTACTAATAAAAATTTCAATCATTCATTCAAAAACATAATGATAACATGTCTTGCAAGTTATTTAAAGTTGTCTAATCCAACAACATATTTGTGTGATGGTAGCTATCATCATACTGTACTCATAAATCGCAAGCCTCAATTACTGTCATTACCGTCTCATAAAGCAAAGCACTACTTATCTATAGCTATTTGTGCTATCTTTTCTTGAAGAACGTATTGGCCGCTTGTATCCTGTCTGGTTTTTCTTTCAAACTTGTTTTTTATTATTCATTTAATGATAACAGTTATAGTTAAAAATAAGTTTACACTGTAATGCAGTGGTTCTCAAACTTTTTTTGTCATCCCCCACTTTGGACAAGGGGGAGTTTTCAAGCCCCACCTGCCTCCATCGCCTCAGCAGAACGCTAATGCCAAGCTTAACATTTTCAAATTTATTGAACATCATGTAACATCAAGTTGTATACATTCAAACTCAATAACATAAAATAAAATCAAGTTCAATAATAAATAAATAAAAAACTGTGCAGCTGTGGTATAACTTGCATCAAGTTCAATAATAAATAAAATAACTTGCATCAAGTTCAATAATAAATCAAATAAAAGTGTTATAACTTGCATCAAGTTCAATAATAAATCAAATAACTTGCATCAAGTTCCATAATAAATCAATTAAAAGTGTCACTTTTTCGTGTTTTGATCAAATTTACCGCGCTCACAACATCTGTTAAAACCTCATTGAGTTCGGGTCTGAACTGCCTTGACGCGAGTGCTTCCCGGTGAATGACGCAGTGTGTCCAATGCGCATTTAGCGTAACCCTCTTTATTAGAGCCTGCTGCCCGTTTCTTGACCCTGCCATGGTCTGTGCGCCATCAGAGCAAAAGCCCACGCAGTTTTCCCATTTATGGTCGTGTTCTTTGAGGAAACGGTATTATCTTGAAAAGCTCATCAGCAGTGGCTCTATTTTTTATGTATTTCCAAATCAGTAAATCCTCGCACAGTGACTTGCCATTCACAAAGCGGACGTACGCGATGAACAGGCAGTCTTTATTGCTGTCAGTAGCTTCGTCCACTTGTAAAGCAAAACAACTTTATTTTAATTTGTCTAAGACAGCGGTCGGCAACCTTTACCACTCAAAGAGCCATTTTGACCCGTTTGACAAATTAAAGAAAACAATGGGAGCCACAAAACTATTTTGAAATTTAAAATGAAATAACACTGTCTAATCCCCCTCTGATCCCCACAATTTTCCCTTCTCTCTTCCTTTTTTTCTCTCTTTCTATCCCTTGCTGCTCCAGCCCGGCTGCAACAAATGGTAATATAAATACATTTAGTAAAGTCAAATTTAAATAAGGCAACAAGAGTAGTATCCTGCACTTCTCTTCTGTAAAGTAAATGTGAACAACCGATATATGCATCTACATCAACTATATGATTTGCCTGGGAAGCTGGACAGGACAAAACAATTACAAAATAAAATAAAATAAAGATAAAAAATAAAAAAAATGAAATAACACTGCATATAAAGTTTTCTTTTTGCTTTGTGCTATGTATGAACAAACTATGATGGGTTACGTTTATGAAATCAATGAACGACTGCAGAAAAAATGAAATAAAATGTCTGCATGCAACAAAACGTTTTAACTCCGAAAAAGACGTCAGGTTGAAGGTTAAGTAAAATACTTAATGTCTATTTAAGTCCTCTTTGTAGTAATGGAAAAAAACGCCAAACTTAAATTATTCACTGGCAGAGAACCAAAAATGCCGTAAAATGTCTATTTCACTGAACAATTAAAAAATGTGAATACATGCAAAATTATAGGAAATAAAAATATTTATCATACGTGGTCAATGTGATTTCTGCTCCTGAACCGCAGCGCACAGCGTCTCCACATAGGGGCTGTATGACGTCACCTGTATCTTCACACAGGATTGTAAACTCTCATCTGTGAGGCGTGTGCCATGTTTGTTTTGAATAAAGTTCATGTTGGAGAACACCTGCTCACATACATATGTGGATCCAAAGGTGGACAGGACTCCAAGTGCATACTTTTTCATGTTCACATAAAAGTCGGGGATAGCGTTCCAAGTTTCGAACACAAGTTTGTCTGGTTTGGGGAGGTTTTCAATATCACACTATTTGTGATTCTGAGCAAGAACAGCCTTCTGGCGTGAAACATCTTCAAGGTCCGCTGTCAGGCGCTTTGACTTGGACACCCACATGTCACGCGCGCGGCCTTGGGCGTGTCCCGAGGTTTGACAAGCAGGATGACAAGCTGAGCTGGCCGTGACAAACTGAGCCGCATCAGAGTGATCAAAGAGTCGCATGCGGCTCCGGAGCCGCCGGTTGCCGACCCCTGGTCTACGAGTTGTTCCACAAGGTCACTTGCAATGTCGCATACACGTCTCGCAACTGTGTCGCTTGACAGTGAGGCAGCTTTTAATTTTGCTGCGCTTGTCTCGTCAAGCATGACTGACACCATGTCTATTGCAGCGGGGAGAATCAGCTGCTCAGCAATTGTGTGTGCTTTTTTGCATTGAGCAATTCTGTATGCAACTCTATATGAAGCCAATTTATCCATTTTGTGTAATTGTGGTCCACACATTAGCCTGCTACCCATCCACACGAAAGTTTGTTCCGCTCAGCCCCGCCCCCATTAGTTACTGTTGCGTCTGTCAAACTTTCGCTCCTACCTAGAAATGTAAAGCCTACAGACAAAATAAATACTTTACATTAATTTATATAGCGGATGTCACAAAGTGATTTACAGTTTGTATAGAAAACGGGGTTGTAAAACAAAAATTTAAGAAAAAAAAAAAAATTAAAGTGGAATTTCCTCCCGTTTCTCGCGCCCCACCTGTCATGTCTCTATTCCCCACCAGTGGGGCGCGCCCCGCACTTTGAGAAACGCTGCTGTAATGGTTTTAACCTGTGGATGGTGTTAAAACTCACTGCTACAGTCTAACTATTACTACAACTTCACCCATCCATCCATTCCTCCATTTCTACCGCCTGCCCCTCTCAGGGTGGCACGGGGGCTTGAGCGTATCCCAGCTGCTGTATGGCTGTTGATCAAATATGGCTTGCATTCGCTCATGTGTGTGTAAAAGCCACATATATTATGTGACTGAGCCGGCACGGTGTTTGTACGGAGGAAAAGAGGACGTGAAAACAGGTTGTAGAGGACGTTAAAGGCAGTGTGTCATGTCTTGTGACCATGTTTTGTTTAGTTATGTTCTGTTTTGTTAAAGACTCCATTGTTTCCTGCCCCAAGTGGAGGAGTTCAAGTACCTAGGAGTCTTGTTCACGAGTGAGGGAAGAGTGGATCGTGAGATCGACAGGCGGATCGGTGCGGCGTCTTCAGTAATGCGGACGTTGTACCGATCCGTTGTGGTGAAGAAGGAGCTGAGCCGGAAGGCAAAGCTCTCAATTTACCGGTCGATCTACGTTCCCATCCTCACCTATGGTCATGAGCTTTGGGTCATGACCGAAAGGATAAGATCACAGGTACAAGCGGCCGAAATGAGTTTCCTCCGCCGTGTGGCGGGGCTCTCCCTTAGAGATAGGGTGAGAAGCTCCGCCATCCGGGAGGAACTCAAAGTAAAGCCGCTGCTCCTTCACATCGAGAGGAGCCAGATGAGGTGGTTCGGGCATTTGGTCAGGATGCCACCCGAACGCCTCCCTAGGGAGTTGTTTAGGGTACGTCCAACTGGTAGGAGGCCACGGGGAAGACCCAGGACACGTTGGGAAGACTATGTCTCCCGGCTGGCCTGGGAACGCCTCGGGATCCCCCGGGAAGAGCTAGACGAAGTGGCTGGGGAGAGGGAAGTCTGGGTTTCCCTGCTTAGGCTGTTGCCCCCGCGACCCGACCTCGGATAAGCGGAAGATGATGGATGGATGGATGGATGTTTCCTGTTTTTGCACTTACTTGTTTGCTTTGTTTCCATGTCAACCCATTAGTTTTCATCTTGTTTCCCTTACGGGAAAACAAACCCCAAGGTCCACGCATTGACACAGTGACTTTAAGGCATGTCCCCAAAATTGTTGTCTGGGTGGGAATCGGGACAAAATCGGGAGAATGGTTGTCGGGCAGAAGGTAAGCCCTGAAAATGTCTAATACTACTTTATTGTAAAACTTTAAATTACAGGTTTTTTTTACTTTTTATACTGACTCAACTTTTTTCTTCTAATGTTGCAATGCTTCATTTTTAAACTGTCAGTATTTCTGTCTGTTCACAGCTTGGCTTTAGACAAAAATTATATGCCACAACTTACGTTTTGCATCCCTCCCCTTTTTTGCTTACTCGGCAGTAATGCTTTGTCAGCTTGGAAATTACCAGAGGGCATCTCTCTCTCTCTCTCTCTCTCTCTCTCTCTCTCTCTCTCTCTCTCTCTCTCTCTCTCTGTCTCTCTGTGCCCTCCCCTTTGTTCGCCCCCTCCTCTCCCTCAACTAACTTCAACTTTGGAAACAGCCGCTCAACAAGCGGCGCCTCTCTGGAACTCTGAAGCTATGGGAGGAGAACGTAATTACAGCACCCCACAGGTGATTTAAGAGCTAGGGAACATGCTGACCGATGTGTGTGTGTGTGTGTGTGTGTGTGTGCGTGTGTGTGTGTGTGTGTGTGTGTGTGTGTGTGTGTGTGTGTGTGTGTGTGTGTGTGTGTGTGTGTGTGTGTGTGTGTGTGTGTGTGTATACTGTATGTGTGTGTGTATATATATATATATATACATAAGTGTATATATATGTGTGTATAAATATATGTGTATATATATGTATATATATATATATATATATATATATATATATATATATATATTATATATATATATTTATACATATATGTCCATATATTTATACATATATCTACATATATACACGGGTTTCACGGTGGCAGAGGGGTTAGTGCGTCTGCCTCACAATACGAAGGTCCTGAGTAGTCCTGGGTTCAATCCCGGGCTCAGGATCCTTCTGTGTGGAGTTTGCATGTCCTACCCGTGAATGCGTGGGTTCCCTCCGGGTACTCCGGCTTCCTCCCACTTCCAAAGACATGCACCTGGGGATAGGTTGATTGGCAACACTACGACCGAATTGAACACTGTAAAACTGATAAACCACAGAAACCACAACTATATGGATATGTATATGTGTATATATATATATATATATATATATATATATATATATATATATATATATATATATATATATATATATATATATTTACAAACACCATTTTCATATGAGTTGGGAAATTGTGTTAGATGTAAATTAAAACGGAATATAACGATTTGCAAATCCTTTTCAACCCATATTCAGTTGAATGCACTACAAAGACAAGATATTTGATGTTTAAACTCGTAAACTTTATTTTTTTTGCAAATAATAATTAACTTAGAATTTAATGTCTGCAACATGTGCCAAAGTAGTTGGGAAAGGGCATGTTCAGCACTGCGTTACATCACCTTTTCTTTTAACAACACTCAATAAACGTTTGGGAAGTGAGGAAACTAATTGTTGAAGTTTTGAAAGTGGAATTCTTTCTCATTCTTGTTTTATGTAGAGGTCGTATTTTACGCTTCATATTGTGCCACACATTTTCGATGAGAGACATGTCTGGACTGCAGGCGGGCCAGGAAAGTACCCACACTCTTTTACTACAAAACCACACTGTTGTAATACGTGGCTTGGCATTGTCTTGCTGAAATAAGCAGGGGCATCCATGATAAAGTTGCTTGGATGACAACATATGTTGCTCCAAAACCTGTATGGACCACTCGCATTAATGGTGCCTTCACAGATGTGTAAAAAACCCACGCCTTGGACACTAATACACCCCCATACCGTCACAGATGCTGGCTTTTAAACTGTGTGCCTATAACAATCCAGATGGTTATTTTCCTTTTTGTTCCGGAGGACACCACATCCACAATTTCCAAATATAATTTGAAATGTGGACTCGTTAGACCACATAACACTTTTCCACTTTGCATCAGTCCATCTTAGATGAGCTCGGGCCAAGCGAAGCCAGCGGCGTTCCTTGGTGTTGTTGATAAATGGGTTTTGCTTTGCAAAGTACAGTTTGAACTTGCACTTACAGAAGTAGCAACCAACTGTAGTTACTGACAGTGGTTTTATGAAGTGTTCATGAGCCCATGTGGTGATATCCTTTACACACTGATGTCGGTTTTTGATGCAGTACCGCCTGAGGGATCAAAGGTCCGTAATATCATCGCTTACGTGCAGTGATTTCTCCAGATTCTCTGAACCGTTTAATGATTTTACGGACCGTAGATGGTGAATTCCTTAAATTCCTTGCAATAGCTCATTGAGAAATGTTGTTCTAAAACTGTTTGACAATTTGCTTACAAATTGGTGACCTTCGCCCCATCCTTGTTTGTGTATTACTTAACATTTCATGGAAGCTGCTTTTATACCCAATCATGGCACCCACCTGTTCCCAATTAGCTTGTGGGATGTTCCAAATAAGTGTTTGATGAGTATTCCTCAATTTTATCAGTATTTATTGCCACCTTTCCCAACTTCTTTGTCATGTGTTGCTGGCATCAATTCTAAATTTAATGATTATTTACAAAAAAAATGTTTATCAGTTAGAACATCAAATATCAATCAATCAAGCAATCAATGATTATTTATAGAGCCCTAAATCACTAGTGTCTCAAAGAGCTGCACAAACCACAACACAAACCTCTACGACATCCTCGGTAGGGCCCACATAATGGCAAGGAAAACTCACACCCAGTGGGACGTCGGTGACAATGATGACTATGAGAAACCTTGGAGAGGACTGCATATGTGGGTAACACTCCCCCTCCAGGGGAACCGAAAGCAATGGATGTCGAGCGGGTCTAACATGATACTGTGAAAGTTCAATCCATAGTGGATCCAACACAACCGTGATATGTTGTCTTTGTAGCATATTCAACTGAATATGGTTTGAAAATGATTTGCATAGTTATCCGTTTATATTTACATCCAACACAATTTCCCAACTCATATGTATATATATATATGTATATGTATGTGTATATATATATATATACATACATAATGCATGTATGTATATGTGTGTGTATATACTGTATATATATATATATATATATATATATATATATATTTATTTATATATATATATATATATTTGTATGTATATACATGTATATATATGTTTGTGTATATATATATATATATATATATATATATGTATATATATATATATATGTATGTGTATATATATTGTATATATACATAATGCATGTATGTATATGTATTAGGGCTGCGAATCTTTGGGTGTCCACAATTCGATTCAATATCGATTGTTGGGGTCGCGATTTGATTATATATCGATTTTTTCCCGATTCAACGCGATTCTCGATTCAAAAACTATATTTTTCTGATTCAAAACAATTCTGTATTCATTCAATACATAGGATTTCAGCAGGATCTACCCCAGTCTGCTGACATGCTAGCAGAGTAGTAGATTTTTTTTAAAAAGCTTTGTAGAAACCTGCTGCTTCCGGATTCTAGGGACCACCAAGGACTGACATGACTGGCTTTAAAATTTCGACAAGGTTTATTTTTCAATAGGTATTTTCCGCTTTTCAGCAATTGTTGTTTCTTTGTGCTCTCCAGCAATTGCCTTTGTCGTGTGTGTGTCTCGCGTGTGCTCCCACTCCAACTCTCTCTCTCGCTCCTTCCTCCTTCTCCCCTCTTAAACACTGCAAGGAGATAGTCAGATTGAGAACTGGTGTGTGTGTCACGCACCTGATCTTGATTGTGGCGGCATCGCTCTAAGCACGCCTCGCCTCTTTGTTCTGCTGCATACTCCGCCATCTTGAGCCGGGCCAAAGCGTGTCCCGCCCTGCTGTCGGCTCCGTCTCTCCACAGTCCTCCATCGCCAAACTCAAGCTGGGCTTCAGTCCGGCTGAGCATACTCTCCCCCCACCCCCACCCCCTCTCCTTGCCTTCTTTGTCTTTTCCTTTTTCTTTGTCTTTTCCTTTTTCTTTGTCTTCTTTGTCTTTTCCTTTTTCTTTATCATTTTCTCTACCTTCAACTTCTTTGACTTCTTCGTTGTCCTCTTTGAATCCTTCTTTTTCCTCTTTGACTCCTCTTTGAGTTGATAAAGTCATACCTGAAAGTCGGAGGGGCCTGGTGACCACCAGTGTCTCTGAGTGAAGCCATGGAGGAGCCAAGAAAGTCGCAGCTGCCTCTTGGACAGCTGCTGCAGGAAGAACGACACAAGCTCCACTCATGTTTACGCTAAGAGCAAACTTATTACCACAATTTTCTCAACGAAACCTGCCGGTTGACATGTGGTAGAGAAACATGTTCACTTGACCGCTCTGTTCCATATTAAAGCTTCACAACAAACAAAGAAACACCGGCTGTGTTTGTGTTGCTACAGCCGGCCAAAATACACCACTTTCCACCAAATGCATTCTTCTTTGTAGTATCCATTATTTATTGAACAAATTGCAAAAAAATTAGCAACACAGATCTCCAGAATACTGTGTAATTATGTGATTAAATCGGACAACTTTTAGCCATGAGTGGTGCTGGGATAAAATGTTTGCTACAACTAATAACGTCACAAGCACGCATCAACATAAACGTCATCATTCCGCGACGTTTTCAACAGGACACTTCGCGGGAAATTTAAAATTGCAATTTAGTAAACCAAACCGGCCGTATTGGCATGTGTTGCAATGTTAATATTTCATCATTGATATAAAAACTATCTGACTTTGTGGTCGGTAGTAGTGGGTTTGAGTAGGCCTTTAACTTTTTCATCTTCAACTTCTTTTTCATCTTCATCTTTTGATTGAATTTCTTCAACTATTTCTTCTTCTTCATCATTTTCTTGAACTTCAACTTCTTCTTCTTTAACTTCTTCATATTCAACTTCTTGATCTTCATCATTTTCTTGAATTTCTTCAACTCTTTCCTCTTCTTTATCATTTTCAACTTCTTCTTCAGCTTTTTCTTCATCTTCTTCTTTAACATAAATTTTATCCTCATCGTAATCTTCATCATCGTAGTAATCTTCATCGTCAACGTAAACTTCATCCTCAATGTAAACTTCATCATCATTTAAACTTCATCATCAATGGATACTTTTTCAATGTAAATTTGTTCGACATAAACTTCTTTATCAAAATCTTCTACTACCTCTTTAGCTGCACGCTCCAATGGCTGTGCATCTGTCTCCTCAGCAGAGGGCGCCTCCTCTGCACCGCCGTCTGTCTTCTTATCTTCGGGGGGCCATTCACCAACCCCCCCCATCTGGTCCGCCAGTGCCTGCAGGAGTCGGCAATTCTGACGTCTGTTTTCCGCCAGCTCGCTAAACGCCGCGACGGGCATCCAGAGGAAGTCTTCCTCCCCTGCCTCCGATGGTCCATCTGCGTTGGGTGCCATTTGTGGACGACTCTGACCGTCGTAGCATGGATTGCATGGACCATTTAGGAAGGACATCGCGTCGAGCAGGTCTGACGCTTTTATTTTATCTAATAAAGATTTGTCTGCGTCGATTGGGCCGCTTTTCAGCGCCTCCTCCTCCGCTGCTCATCTCGGCCGGCTTTTCGGCTGCCGGTGACGTCGTCTCCCCCAGGGGCTCTTTCTTTGATCGTCCATGTTGTCTTGTTGCTTCTGCTCTCCTGTGGACACTCCAACTCTCTCTCTCGCTCCTTCCTCCTTCTCCTCTCTTAAACGCTGCGAGGAGATAGGCAGATTGTGGCGGCGTCGCTCAAGGCACGCCCAGCCTCTTTGTTCCGCTGCATACTCCGCCTCCTGGCCGCCATCTTGAGCCGGGCCAAAGCGTGTACCGCCCTGCTGTCGGCCTGTCGGCTCCGTCTCTCCACAAGCTTTTATAATTGTGAAGGACAATGTTTTATCAACTAATTGCAATAATGTAAATTTGTTTTAACTATTAAACGAACCAAAAATACGTCTTATTTTATCTTTGTGAAAAAAAGCTTATGAGATGCAATTCAAGTGTAAGCCACTGTGAGACTATTGTTCTTTTATTTTTATTTTTATAAATGTCTAATGATAATGTCAATGAGGGATTTTTAATCACTGCTATGCTGAAATCATAACTAATATTGATACTGTTGTTGATGATAATCATTTTTTTTTCACTACTTTTGGTTTGTTCCGTGTCGTGTTTGTGTCTCTTTTCAATTGCTCTGTTTATTGCAGTTCTAAGTGTTGCTGGGTCAAGTTTGGTTGTGGAATTGGATTGCATTGTTATGGTATTGCTGTGTATTGTGTTGTTGGATTGATTAAAAAAAAAAAAAACATTTTTACAAATGAGAATCGCGATTTGTATTCGAATCGATTTTTTCCCACACCCCTAATAAATATATATATATATATATATATATATATATATATATATATATATATATATATATATATATATATATATATATATATGTGTATATGTATATATTATACATACAGTGGGGCAAAGAGGTATTTAGTCAGCCACCGATTGTGCAAGTTCTCCCACTTAAAATAATGACAGAGGTCTGTAATTTTCATCATAGGTACACTTCAACTGTGAGAGATAGAATGTGGGGGGGTGGGGGGAAATCCAGGAATTCACATTGTAGGAATTTTAAAGAATTTATTTGTAAATTATGGTGGAAAATAAGTATTTGGTCACTTCAAACAAGGAAGATCTCTGGCTCTCACAGACCTGTAACTTCTTCTTTAAGAGACTCTTATGTCCTCCACTAGTTACCTGTATTAATGGAACTTGTTTGAATTCGTTATATGTATAAAAGACACATGTCCACAGCCTCAAACAGTCTGACTCCAAACTGCACTATGGCCAAGACCAAAGAGCTGTCAAAGGACTCCAGGAAAAGAATTGTAGACCTGCACCAGACTGAGAAGAGTGAATCTACAATAGGCAAGCCGCTTGGTGTGAAAAAATCAACTGTGGGAGCAATTATCAGAAATTGGAAGACTTATAAGACCACTGAAAATCTCCCTCGATCTGGGGCTCCACACAAGATCTCATCCCATGGGGTCAAAATGATCATGAGAACGGTGAGCAAAAATCCCAGAACCACACGGGGGGACCTGGTGAATGACCTGCAGAGAGCTGGGACCAAAGTAACAAAGGTTACCATCAGTAACACACTACGCCGACAGGGAATCAAATCCTGCAAATACAGCAGAGGATTAGGAGAATGTCATGTGGTTAGATGAAACCCTAAAATATAACTTTTTGGAGGAAGAAGAATACTGAGTTGCATCCCAAGAAAACCACACCTACTGTAAAGCATGGGGGTGGAAACATCATGCTCTGGGGCTGTTTTTCTTCTAAGGGGACAGAACGACTGATCCATGTTAAGGAAAGAATGAATGGGGCCATGTATTGTGAGATTTTGAGCGAAAACCTCCTTCCATCAGTGAGAGCTTTGAAGATTAAATGTTGCTGGGTCTTCCAGCATTAAAATTATCCCAAACACACAGCCCGGGCAATGGAGTGGCTCTGTAAGAAGCATTTGGAGAGGCCTCGCCAGTCTCCAGACCTCAACCCCATAGAAAATCTGTGGAGGGAGTTGAAAGTCTGTGTTGCTCGGTGACAGCCCCAAAACATCACTGCTCTCGAGAACATCTGCATTGAGGAATGGGCCAAAATACCAGCTACTGTGTATGCAAAGCTGGTAAAGACTTATAGTAATTGTTGGACCTCTGTTATTGGCAAAAAAGGTTGTATTACAAAGTATTGAGTTGAATTTTTGTTATTGACCAAATGCTTATTTTCCACCATAATTTACAAATGAAATCTTTAAAACTCCTACAATGTGAATTCCTGGATTTTTTTCTCTCACATTCTGTCTCTCACAGTTGAAGTGTACCTATGATGAAAATTACAGACCTCTGTCATCATTTTAAGTGGGAGAATTTGCACAATCGGTGGCTGACTAAATACTTTTTTGCCCCATTGTATATATATATATATATATATATATATATATATATATATATATATGTATACACAGTATATTCACACTGGGTTTTCCCTCTCATCACAAAAGGAACTTGCATACGCAATATATCACAGGTGTTTAAACAGAAACATTTTTCTTAAAGATTCTGAAAGCAATCCAATTTTGGGGCCACATTTCCAAAAAGCTAAGGCCGGGCGCTCTGTCCTCTCCCTTCACTATCATTTTTAATTTGTCTTTTTTTGGAGAACCAGCGTACAGTAGACATTTGATTTTGTTGGAGATACAGGAGCGCTTTTTTTTGAAGGACTTCTGCAAAAAGATTATTTCTATGAAAGCACTGTAGTGTTTTTAAGAATGTTCCACTTGTTGAATAACCCAAACAATGAAAAAAGATAGGACCGGAAAAAGAAACTGAAAAACACCATCCAAGACATCAAAACCGCGTTAAGAACTTGCTGATTTCGGTCCTGACATTGAAACTACATGCTTTGTGACGTTTAATCAATGTTGTATTCTGACGTTGATTTGTCAGTTGAGTTTTAATCATTTTCCAACCAACATTTTACAACACCTATACAACGTTGGAACAACATGCTTTTTGACAATGTTTATTTAATCTCAGGTTGTGATGTTGATTTGACAATTGAAATTTGGTCATTTCGCAACCAACAACTTGGATTCAGACATCAACGTCTCAATTTACAAATGCAACTATTTTGCAACGTTGTTTCAAAGTCTGTTTTAAGTATGTAAAATCAATTTTGTACCAATTTCTTGTACCTGCTAGGTGCTGACTACATTTAAAGTAAACAAGATACACCAACACTTTGATTTCATAAATCACATTATGAGAGAAAAAAGAAATGTAATGGCCAATATAAAGAAGAGGGCTTAAAGGGGTCACTTGAGGAACACACTCAGTTATACACATCACAAGTTTGGATCCCAGTGTTTTATGCATGCTAGCAAGGTTAAAATGTCAATGCAAGGATCTGCCAATGTGTTTGTTCACAGTGGTCCATGTTATTATATACAATAGGAGCATTCTAGTGTTTTTAGGAATTTGCTGCAAATATGTCTGTCTCCTAAATTCTGAAATGAAACTCGGGCGCCAAAAGGGGGTCATTCATGGGCCGCCAATTGAATAGCCCTGTGCTCAGCTATCATAACAAAACTTTGTGTAATGCGGAATGAAGCAAATTAGTGAAATGTCTCATTGATATTACTCGTTAATAAATAATTATTTGTATTTTTACCATACGGGGGCCAATAATAAAATGTACTGCCATAATTTAATACATATATATACACAATCTGGGTAATATAATGTATTATATATCTGTTAATGCTCTAACAGTTAGACTATTAACGTGTCTACCATTAAAACATTTTATGGAAATAAACTATTTGCTAATTCACACAAATGTGTTCTAGCTGCTCCTAATTACTTAAAACAACATATCATTAAATAATTTAAGAAGCAAGTCTGTTTGTTTCCCTTGTGGCTATGTTTTTGCACCAATACCCACCAAATATTGACACATTTTCAATATTAGCCAGAGCCTCCAGGATTGTCATTGTGTATTTATTGGTAGATCCGTTTACAGGATTATGCAAACACTTCCACAGTGTTCCGTTTATTGTGCAGTGGACGCTCCAGAGCACAACACAAGGCATTCCTGAATACTGGTTGACAATTTTCAACCACTGAAATGTATCTGTGCCAGAATGTTAAAATACTGTTAAGGCCTGGTTTTAAGTAATGTTTTTATATTTTTGACGTATATTACTTTCAAGTATAAGTAATAAGGAACATTTGTTTTTATCAAAACCACTTGCCGAGTCCCAAAAGATTTAAACTGGATTCCAATTTCCTTTCGGCAGACTTTGAATATATTTAACCCTCGCGATTAATAACTTTTTTAAAAAAATTTTTGGTTGTTTTTGTTATTTGACTTTCTGTTCCGCATATAAAACATCCTTTCCAAAATTCAAATGTTCTCTGTATCGGAATATTTAATTTTCAATTTTTGGTATATCTAATGTTATTAACCATTATTTGTAAAAAATATAAAAAATAATGAACATGCAAATTATCCTCTATCCTCTTGTTGCCCCACAACAAGAGAATAGAGAAAAAAGAAGGAGCTTATGGACTACGGCGTTTTCAAGGACCGCACATCTTCGGGAGAACCCAAATACACAACCGTAGGTACCAATAGGTAAGAAAAGTCGGTCTTGCTCAATATTGCGAAACAAAATGCCAGACAATGTGTCCTAATAGGTGCCATTTTTGGGATGCATCTACACACGCCAGAATAATACAAGTGTGTTGAAGCACAATACATCTGACTGTGGTAGCCGTAATGCTACGCGTTCCTTCAAGCGATGCGGCTTTGTACCTTACCAAAGTCGTATTTAACATTTTGACAGGTTTTGGTTGTAATGTTCTACATTCTTAATGAAAACTTTGAAGTTTTGGTGTTGCTTGCTTACGGGTGTTTGCTAGCGTCATTTATAGAACAAGCATCAGTCAACCTGCAGTCCACACATATCTCTCTTTTGTGTGTCTGCCATCTACTGGTCACACTTATCATTACACCATGTACTGAATAAAATTGCTCCGAGGTCGGCAATCACAACCAGAATTAATATATACCATATTTCCTTGAATTGCCGCCGGGTATATAGTATGCGCCTGCCTTGAATTACTGCCGGGTCAAACTTGCTTTGCTAAATAATTTGCGCATGCTTAGTATTACCGCCGGGTCAAACTCGTGACGTCACGAGTGACACTTCCCCTGTCATCATTTTCAAAATGGAGGAGGCTGGTTTCAATACTGGTAATTTGAAATCGCATAAAGGGAAGAAGATTAACAGCTATTAAGTAGGATTTAAGGTCCAAGCTAGGGCTGGGCGATATTGCCTTTTTTTAATACCGCGATATTTTTAGGCCATATCGCGATATACGATATATTTCTCGGTATTTTGCCTTAGCCTTGAATGAACACTGGATACATATAATCACAGCAGTATGATGATTCTGTGTGTCTACATTAAACACATTCTTGTACATACTGCATGCTACTTTTAAACTTTCATGCAGAGAAGCAAATCACAACTAAGTCAATTTACCAAAACTGTATTTATTAAAGTTATTAGCAGGTGACTTTTCAAATGATGCTACATATTAGCAGTAATGCTACTTTTGGAAGCAACGCTTGTGCCCCACACATGACAAATTAAAGTTGTCTATTCGACATATTCCCGTTTGAAGCCGAACCACCGCCAGACGATGGACCCCCTGCTGTTTTTCTTTGGAATGAGTTCTTCCTTCATTTGTTACGAGATTTGCACCTTCTTTCTCTCGCAACAACCCGCTGGCATTACAGCTTACGTTAGCCACGGCACTACCTCTCTGCTGGGCTAGGGCGTATACGTATGACGTGACAGTATGTGATGTATGTAAGAATGTGCGCCTGCTTGTCTGTGAGAAGGAGACACAGGAAAGAGCGAGGAGAGCCTGTAGTGTAATGCCCGCAGCTAAAAACAACTGCGTGAGAATGTCTACTTGAATATTAGGATATAGTCATTTTCTATATCGCACAGAGACAAACCCGCGGTATATCGATATATCGCACAGCCCTCGTCCAAGCTATTGAATACCGGTATGCTAAATAGAAACAGTAAGCAGTAAGCTATGTTTTAATTATATACCGTAGCTGCGTGTGTCAAATATGAGTCATTAAATGACCCCCGCCTCCTGGTGGTAGAGGGCGCTAGTAGTCCTTCTTGTGACTACTCGGCTGCAGAAGAAGTGACAACGAGTGACGTGATATGTGCTGGAACGGTTATGACGCGTGGGGTGCACAACAGACCTTTTAGGATGTAACACCACTACTCCTATGCTGGCTATGTAAACAGCCGGGCTGAAATAAAGCATGTTCCAGTCCTAAATACCCAGTGTATTATTTTTACAATAACACTTCATGTTGGCAGCGGTGGGATAAAGAGATCATCCACGGAGCAGAACGGGAGGGGGGGGTTGTCCGAGGAAAATTCTGTCGTCGCCCGCACGTGAGGAGCCGAGCTAACTGATAGCAGCGGTCTGATAGCATTTTTCTAAACTGGACTTTCAATCGAAGCAGGAGGTAATAAAGGAAGATCTCCATCGGGACAGAGAGACTTTTAAAACTGAAGAAAGATAAGGAAGACTTCTATAAACAAGTTATCGATGCTTTTGATCAGAAGGAACTGGCATGGATTTCATTTATAAGTAAAGGTAAGACCATAATAAAGTTTTTTTTCATGATGGTATCCTTACATCACACTCCAATTTGTACTGCATCCCTTTGGTAAGTGCCAGAGTGAGAAGAGGTTTTAAAATAATTAGCGCATGCTTACCTTTACCGCGTGCCTTTGGTAAGTGCCGGAGTGAGAAGAGGTTTTAAATCAGGGCTCTCAGACACGCCCGCACCTTAATATTTAATCTTAGTGCGGCCGGCGAGTTTTATATGAATGGCGCTTGACAGCGTTGTGTTACTTGGGTCCAAATGGCTCTTTCAACGTTCTGGGTTGCCTACCCATGCATTAGTGGAAAAGCGGCAAAGGAGTGAAAGCGACAAAGACGCTGCCATGGAGACGAGGGTTTTATTACGTGCCGGAATGCAGTCACACCGCGACACCTGTCCCTCAGTAATAACAGTCCCCGATAACCTGGACGAATTCAAACCGTTATTTGTTTTTTTTATTATTTAATTTGGATTGCCTCACATTTCTTAGTTCTCATTTTATTCATTTATATTTTGATTTTATTTTGTGTTGAAAATAAAAATAAAGACATTTAAAAATATTTTTTTTTAAGAAATCTTTTCTTGCGGCCCAGCCTCACCCAGACTCTGAATCCAGTGGCCCCCAGGCAAATTGAGTTTGAGACCCCTGTTTTAAATTGATTAGCGCCCCGGCAGCAATTCTAGGAAATACGGTACAGGCGGGTTTTAAGGCTCACTGTAGATTTTTAGAGACAATTAATGGATTTTGAAGTGCGCTTTAAAGTCCAATAAAGACATTAATAACATGGCAGTGTATGGAGTCCTAAAGCAGACAAAGCACGCTGCTTGTTTTTGAATGCATTGCCAAAACTGCACTTAATGAAAACGGCGACCTTCCAATGTCTGCGTGCTTCCCCTGGAGAGGAAACGCAGCTTTGTGATCACGCTCGCTGCATTTTAACAGCCGCACTGGCAAATAAATAAGCATCATGGCCCGAACGTAAGGAGAGAAGTTTGCTGTGACAGGCTGTAATTCAAGAGAGAGAGCCAATAATAGAGTCCACCTCCTGCAGACAGTTTGGTGACAACGGGGAATGTTTCTCTTTTAACGAGGTCACGGCTAATACCGGTTAATTGGAAGGGGATGTTCCTCTGGCCCTGCGCTGCACGGCCTTCTGATCCCTCCAACGCTCGCTCTTATCTTCTCCCTCTCTCCTGCTTTGACAAGTTACGACAGGGCGGCCGCTGTCAGCTGCAAGGCCTCGACTGTCGTGTGTGTCTGCACAGTCTACTGCCAGCAACACATTTGATGAACTTGTTCTTCTTTTGTCCTACTAGAAAAGATTGGCTTTATTGTTGAATACTACTGAGGGGGATTCACACATGATGCTTTATGACTGGGGGGGCCAGGCCGCATTGGGATAAAAAAAATTTGGCCGGCAACCATAGTCGACTGCTTGTAAAGTAATCATATATATTACCACAATATATATATATATATATATATATATATATATATATATATGTATATATATATACATATATATGTATATATATATATATATATATATATATATATATATGATAAGCGTGTGTGTGTGAGTTAATGTGTGTGTGTGCGCGTGTGTGTTGTGTTTACATATTATATTATCATAATGCATATATAATTATGAATTATTATAGTTGAATCTTAACAATATGTGAAAGTTCAACCCCTGCCTTGTTTACTTCCGTGACAACTTCTTTAAAGCTTTGTAATCAATCAGAAATATCAAGCAGCTAAGAGTCAAACATGGATAAGCGTGGAGAGACTGTTTTGCATTTTTCCCATCGTGCCTTGCAATGGACTTAAATGGGTGTGATTTCGTTTTTTATTTTTATTTTTTGTGGTGATAAGTTAAAGCTCTACTATGCAAAGCGAAAGCCATTTATCAACAACATCCAGAAACGCCGAGCTGTAATTTGACCCCTTTAACATGCTTCAAAACTCACCAAATTTTACACACACATCAGGACTGGCGAAAATTGCCATCTAATAAAAACCAAACCCCAAAAATCTACATTGCGCTCTAGCGCCCCTTAGTAAAAAAAACAGACAACATTGCTTGTAACTTCTGTTAAGAATGTCACAGAGACATTAAACACAAACCTCTATGTAGGTCTGACTTAGACCAGGGCTTGGGTTGCGGTGGCAGCAGCCAAAGCGGTCCTTTCCATCGCTGCTTGTTATTTTTATTTTTTCTGGTGATGGGACGTTTATAACATCCACAAAGTTCTGTAAGCAGGCTGTGTTAAGTGTGACCATGTGTGTGGACTTTTTGTGCTGGTTGAAAATGTTTTTTCTGCACCATGACTAAGAAAGGTTGTTTAGATTTGGTCATTGTGTAGGTTTCCCTCCTCGGGGTTCCTCGGACCATCAAGCACTAACATGACAGTTCAGTTTCCGGGTTTACAACACTGTTTTATTTTGCAATAAAGTCTTTTTTTTGTTGTGCTTTTCAGCAAGTGTCTTTTTCCTTCTTTCTCGCTCGAGCTCGTTCTCCACCATCCACCACCTCTCCTTCCCGACGGCTGCCTTTAACAGAGCGACAGGTGATTAGACAAACACTTTCAGCTGTGTCATCCCCTCACCTGTCGCTATTCTCGAAGCCGGTTCTGCCACACCCCGCTTCGCTGTAGGTGCGCAGGCCATGCCCACCACATACCTCCACCGCCAGACTCAGGCCGGGACGCCGTCTGGCTGTGCCTACTCCCCCCCCGGGAGAGAGCGGGAAAGGAAGTCGGCCACGACCATCTGTGCACCCGGTCTGTGGATCACTCTGAAGTTGTAGGGTTGCAAAGCTAGATACCAACGGGTGATCCACGCGTTGGCATCTTTCATGCGGTGGAGCCACTGGAGGGGTTTGTGGTCCGAGCAGAGGCTGAATGAGCGCCCCAGGAGGTAATATTGGAGGGCCCTGACCGCCCACCTGATGGCAAGGCAATCCCTCTCCACTGTGCTGTACCTTGCCTCCCTTTCGGATAGCTTGCACCTGATCGGAGTGGCCGCTGGCTTCACCAGCTGGCAGTCCGGGCAGGCAGCACACCAACGGCGCACGTCTGCCCAGATGCCCGGCCAATAGAAACCGGACAATGACCCGATTGAGTGTTTTATTATAGCCCATATGTCCAGCCGTGGAGTTGTAATGGAAAAGCATTTCCTGGCAGTGTTTTGCCACCAACAACGGGGTGATTTCCTCTCCTGTTTGAGTGTCACGGCTCACTTGGTAGAATCTATCTCTAATAATGGTGAAGTGAGGGAATACCCGCGCCGTTCCCGGGCGCATCAGCTGACCGTCGATGTAGTCCACCTGGTCCCATGCCGCGCGCAAAGTTTCGTCTCAAGACTGCTCGAGGGGAAAATCCTCCGTAGGGCGCCAATAGGGGGTTTCCGCTCGGCAGTGTCGGATGGACCTGGGTCTCCACTGAGAACTGCGCGGATACTCCCCTTTCCTACGGTCCATGAACGCACCCCCACGCATTGTGTCAGTAAACGTCTAAACCCCGGCCAATTTGTGCCCAAAATTACGGGGTGCCAGAGGTGCGTACTTACGGCTACCTGGACACTATGCTTTTGTCCCTCATACCAAATTTCTACTGGCACCATAGGGTACTCGTGCACATCCCCATGAGCACACCTGATTTTTAGCCATGTTGCCTGCCTCAAAGGCCCGGGTCGAACCAGGTTCTGATGGATCATGGTCTGCCCGCAGCCTGAATCCACCATCGCCTGGTATGTACTCCCTTGTACCGTTAACTTGATACCGAACATCTCACCGGGGGAGGGCACTGAAGGGCCAGCCACCATGGCCACGCGCCACACCTCCACCTGCTGAGGTCCCTGACGCGCGTGACCGGGCTGTCCACGCCTCCAGCACGCCTGCCCAAGTGTTTGAGGGGCCGTCTGCGCGGAGATGTTCTGGGGACAGCAGTCGGACCTGCGGGGAAAGAGCAAGGGGAGTCACGCGGGTTAAGGTGGGGAATGTCTAATATTCTCTCCTTCTCCTGGCGTGCTCTCTGTCTGTGCGCCGGGGTTGCTGGATGTGCCTCCCTGTGGACGGCCAGGTGTTCCTCGGCGAGGGTCACCGCAGCAGCCAGGTATCTGAGCCGGTGGTACCGGACCCAGTTAGCCGTCCGCTTTGGGATCGCCTCCAGGAACTGTTCCCGGTCGAACTGGTCCAGCAGTCTGCCGTCCCCTTCTTCCGGCTGCAACCAGCGCATCGCCGCCTCCTGGAGCCACTGCCAGAATGCGAACGGCCAGTCCTCCTTCCCCAGCCGCATAAACCTGAACTGGCGCCGGTACTTTTCAGCGGTGCAGCCCATTCGGGCCAGCACCGCCCTCCACAGGTCCGCAAAACGCACCCTGGATGCCGCCGGCAGACTGAGCGCCGCCCGCTGCGCCTCCCCCGTCAAGAACGGCAAGAGCCGCACCCTCCACTCTTCTTCCGGCCATGCGTATGCTCTAGCCGTGGCCGAAAAAATGCCCAAAAAGGCATGGGGGTCCTCTTCATCCCCCAATCGGTGCCCCGCCCATTTGGTCCGCCAACGCCCGCAGGACCTGCCACTGTTGGCGGGCCACCTCTATTTGTTGGCGGCTGCTCGCCGCCACCTTGGCGAGCACACCTGCGAGATCCGTCAAGGGGTCGTCTTCCCCCGCCTCCGGTGGTCCAGCCATGTTGGGCGCCAAATTGTGGAGGTTTCCCTCCTCGGGGTTCCTCTGACCACCAAGCACTGACATGACTGTTCAGTTTCCGGGTTTACAACACAGTTTTATTTTGCAATAAATTCTTTTTTTTGTTGTGCTTTTTCAGCAAGTGTCTTTTTCTTTCTTTCTCGCTCGAGCTCGTTCTCCACCATCCACCACCTCTCCTTCCCGAATGCTGCCTTTAACAGAGCGTCCAGTGATTGGACAAACACTTTCAGATGTGTCATCCACTCACCTGCCGCTAATCTCGAAGCCGGTTCTGCCACACCCCGCTTCGCTGTAGGTGCGCAGGCCACGCCCACCACAGTCATATAACTAGTTTCTGTGCTAGTCATTGACTTGAGTTCATATCCAAGTGGCTGAAATTTGTTAGCATCAAAAACATCTGGTTATTCAAATTTGAACCTATCAGCTCCACCCTTACCAGGTTACCTATTTGAAATTGAGCTGTGCCTTTGTCTGGTGAGCCTGATTGAAAATGCTGGAGCACCCCTGCATTATGCCATGATTGCTTTAAGGGGTGTCGCAATAAAACGAATAGTTTTTGAATAAATCGCGATTCATGTTTTGTAACAATTCCTAATCGATTTAAAAAAAATAATAATAATAATCGATTAAAATCTGGCCTGTGCAGCAATCATATTGTTGATGTAGATGCTCATATCTGCTGTACAGATTTACTTTAAAAAAGAGAAGTGGTGTATGTATATTTCTTTTTTGCCTTATTTGTATTTGACTTTATTAGATATTTGAGTAGAATTTTATCAAACAAAACCATTTTTTTTAAGTAATACAAGCATTTATCAAAGCTGGAGGAGTGTAGTTAGTCATAGATATGGCACCCAATGTTATTAAAAAAAGGTATTGATTTTGAATCAAGAATCGATTCTGAATCGAATCATTACCCCCAATAATTGAATCGAATCTTGTGGGGTGCCCAAAGATTCACAATAATTAATTTTTAGATGTATCTCAATTCGGAAATATGCGATTGTAAAGTCGATTAGTAAACATCAATAATTGATCATTCATTTATTTATTGTAAATAAAAATGTTTCTGACCGCAGTGAGCCACTTCACCAAGATTCCTGAGCAGCCTCTTTATTTTAGGGCACTTATGTTCTGGTTTTGGGCACATCTCAATGAATTTAATAAATGTAATGGGAATTAATTTAACTGTTTCTTATTACAAATCCACTTTTTTAGTGAAACCAAAAAATAAATGTATAACTGCATCAATATAAAAAATTATGTGAGATAGGCTACAGCACCGCCCGCGACTTCAGACAAGGGACAAGCGGTAGAAAAATGGATGGATGGATGGCATCAATAATCAATTTTTATTTGAATCGTAGCTCCTGGGTTGTAATCAAATCATGAGGTGCCCAACGATTCCACCTCTAGTATGACACACTAAAATAGGCACAATTAGCTGGTTCTAGTAATGATTTTTTTTTTTTCATTTCCCACCAGACCCCCGCCTGCCATTATACAAGTTTTTATTCCAGAAATACGGATGAAACGCTGCCATTCCCGCTTCATTGTGCCTTCAAAAGGTGAGTACAGTAGTGTTACTTTTATTATACAGTGGTGAACTTCTGCGTATTACTTGCATGAAAGTTAAAGATGTGACTTTGCGCCAGCAACAGAATATCATCTGCAGTGGATGTTGGTTTTTACATTTCTTTTGTCAGATAAACAAATTTCCACTGCAGAGGACGCTGGTTCTCAAGAGGATATAAGACGATCCTGAATGTAAGACGATAAGAATTGACGATAAAAATTTTTTTAAAAAACAGGCCATTTCATTTCTTGACAACTGTTGAATGGACTCATGAAGTCATTGATCTCTATTAGCTTAAAAAAAGCCTATTAACTAAAAAATTTGCATAATTACAAAAATACCCTAAAAAATTCCAACCGTGTTTATGTGAGTGACAGGAAGAAAAGCCTCAGGTGATAGGCTTCAGTCTCCCAACCGGAAGGTTGCAGGTTCCATTCTCAGTGTCTTTGAGCAAGATACTCAAGCCCCAGTTTCTCCTGACGCTTTGAGTACCTTGAAAGTTGAAGAATAAAATTTATTGACTATGGAGAAATTGTTTCAAATTAAAATGTTGATGTAAAAAAAAAAAATTCACTAAAAAGTAAAAAAAAGTTACAGGTTGAAAAAAGTTATAGCAATTTAAAATTAAAATAAATAAATAGAGACTTAAGAATAAAAAAAATAAATAAAGCCAAAAGTAAATTTACCAATCAAAAATTTTAAATTATATAATTCAAATTGTTTTCAAACCAATGAAGGGAATTGTTTCCCAGGTTTAAAGGGTCCAACATAACATGGACCAGTGGTTCTCAAATGGGGGTACGAGTACCCTTAGGGGTACTTGAAGGTATGCCAAGGGGTACGTGAGATTTTTTTTTTAATATTGTAAATATAGCAACAATTCAAAAATCTTTTATAAATATATTTGTTGAATAATTCTTCAACAAAATATGAATGAAAGTTCATCGACTGTGAAAAGAAATGCAACAATGCAATATTCAGTGTTGACAGTTAGATTTTTTGTGGACATGTTCCATAAATATTGATGTTAAAGATTTATTTTTTTGTGAAGAAATGTTTAGAATTAAGTTCATGAATCCAGATGGATCTCTATTACAATCCCCAAAGAGGGCATTTTACGTTGATGATTACTTTTATGTGTAGAAATCTTTATTTATAATCGAATCACTTATTTATTTTTCAACAAGTTTTTAGTTATTTTTATATCTTTTTTTACAAATAGATCAAGAAATACCACTACAAATGAGCAATATTTTGCACTGTTATACAATTTAATAAATCAGAAACTTATGACATAGTGCTGTATTTTACTTATTTATCTCTTTTTTTCAACCAAATATAATTTGCTCTGATTAGGGGGTACTTGAATCAAAAAAAATGTTCACAGGAAAATCACTGAAAAAAGGTTGCGAACCACTGACATGGACTGTGAATCAAGGTTGAGTATTTATTGATCATATGCCAGGCAGCACGGTGACAGAGGGGTTAGTGCGTCTGCCTCACAATATAAAGGTCCTGAGTGGTCCTGGGTTCAATCCCGGGCTCGGGATCTTTCTGTGTGGAGTTTGCATGTCCTCCCCGTGACTGCGTGGGTTCCCTCCGGGTACTCCGGCTTCCTGCCACCTCCAAAGACATGCACCTGGGGATAGGTTGATTGGCAACACTAAATTGGCCCTAGTGTGGGAATGTGAGTGTGAACGTTGTCTGTCTATCTGTGTTGGCCCTGCGATGAGAGGGCGACTTGTCCGGCGTGTACCCCGCCTTCCGCCCGATTGTACCCCCGCGGCCCCAAAGGGAATAAGCGGTGGAGAATGGATGGATGGATGGATGATCATATGCCAATGATATACTATGTTATCATTATTAAAAATTATCATTAACAGCAATAATAATACATGTTCCTTTTTAAAGTAATTTTCAGCAACGAGTAAATCTTTACAGTTCTTTAGTCTACTTTTACGTTTTAATCGATACCGGTACTCATAGGTAACGATTGTTGGTGTTCAAATGTGTTAACAGATAATAATTGTTTGTGATAATATATTCAAGATTCGGGATTGTTTATTGTCATATGCACAGTTAAACAGACAGTTTGCCGTACAATGAAAATCTTACTTTGCTAGTAAGATGTATGTACACTATATATATTTCATTGTAATTTAACATTGAACACAAAGCTTTCCTGTTGTTTTCTTGTGTTCTTACACTTTTGTGTCTCATTTTCAAGTAATGTACTTTATTTTATGGTATGCATGCAGTTGCAATTCCAAGATGTTAGATGGCAGTAGTGTATAGACCACAGCGTGTTGCCATTAAAGGCCTACTGAAACCCACTACTACCGACCACGCAGTCTGATAGTTTATATATCAATGATTAAATATTAACATTGCAACACATGCCAATACGGCCTTTTTAGTTTACTAAATTACAATTTTAAATGTCCTGTGGAGTTTCTTGTTGAAAACGTCTTGGAATGATGACGCGTGTTTGTGACGTTTCGTGTTGGAGGGGACATACTAGCTCAGCACCAGTTACGGCTAAAAGTCATCTCTTCATCGCGCAATTGCACAGTAGTTTGGACATCTGTGTTGCTAAATCTTTTGCAATTTGTTCAATTAATAATGAAGACTATAAAGAACAATGCTGTTGGTGGAAAGCGGTGTATTGCGCAGCTGTCTCTAGCACTGAAACACAGCCGGTGTTTCTTTGTTTGTTGTGAAGCTTTAAAACAGAGCGGTCAAGCGAACATGTTTCTTTACGTCAACCAGCACGTTTTTGGATGGGAAAATTGTTATATATATCTTACCGGAGAAATCAGTGGATTATGCGTCCTCCTGCAGTAGCTGTCAAAAAAGGGAGCTGTGAGCTGGTCTCCTCGGCTTCTCTCTGAGACACTGGCGTGTTCACCGCAGCCATCCGACCTCGAGGTATGTCTTTACAATCTCACTAAAACACTATTAAAACAATAAGCAGATAAGGGATCTTCCAGAATTATCCTAGTAAATGTGTCTAATTACATCTGAAACGCTCACACTGCCGCCGCCCGGAGCCGTCGCTTTTTTTAAATTTAATTTTATTTTTAATTTTTTTTTCTAGTCCTTCACTATCAATATTATCAGCCACGAATCTTTCATCCTCGCTCAAATTAACGGGGAAAATTGTCGTTTTCTCGGTCCGAATAGCTCTTTTGTTGGAGGCTCCCATTATAAACAATGTGAGGATGTGAGGAGCCCTCACACGGGTGACATAATCGTCTGCTACTTCCGGTAAACACAAGGCTTTTTTATTAGCGACCAAAAGTTGCGAACTTTATCGTCGATGTTCTCTACTAAATCCTTTCAGCAAAAATAAGGCAATATCGCGAAATTATCTAGTATGACACATAGAATGGATCTGCTATCCCCGGTTAAATAAGAAAATATCATTTCAGTAGGCCTTTAAGAGCAAATAGTCTTTGTTGAATGTGCCAATATTTTATTTTGTTCACTCCTATAGTGTTTAAAGTGTAAGTATTGTATTTATTACACACCAGCTGTTTGATTGAAACGTCCATCTTAATTGTAATTGTGTTTAACATGTGTCAAAGTGTTGAAATCGCCATTTAAAATCGCTAATTAGTAGCATGTCTACGGCAAATCCACTGTAAATTAGCTCATTAATTTTGAAAAGTGGAGTCTTACTGCTCTTTTGAGTGCTATTTCTTGCATTGTTGGCATAGAAAATGGTAACCTAGAGGCAGTCTGGCTTAGTTCACTCTGAGTAGTTGACTGCTTGTTTCCCAGCCAAGTGCTTGAGCCAGTTCAGTCTGTAATCTAATGTTACTTCACGTGTAACAAAGGTATCAAAATGTTGCACCGTTTGATTGTACAAAACCCAAAACCAGTGAAGTTGGCATTTTCTGTAAATTGTAAATAAAAACAGAATACAATGATTATCAAATCCTTTTCAACTTACCGGTATATTCAATTGAATAAACAGCAAAAACAAGATATTTAATAATCAAACTGACAAACATAATTTTTTTTTTGCAAATAATCATTAACTTAAAGTTTAATGGCAACACATTGCAAACAAGTTGGCAGATGGGCATTTTTACCACTGTGTTACATGGCCTTTTATTTTAACAACACTCTGTAAACGTTTGGGAATCGAACAATTTTTGAAGCTTTTCGGGTGGAATTCTTTCCCATTCTTGCTTGATGTACAGCTTAAGTTGTTCAACAGTCCAGGGACTCTGTTGTCGTATTTTAGGCTTCATATCGCGCCACACATTTTCAATGGGAGACAGTTCTGGACTACAGGCTGGCCAGTCTACTACCAGCACTCTTTTACAACGAAGCCGCGCTTGGCATTGTCTTGCTGATATAAGCAGGGGCGTCCATGAAAAATACTTATGCTTATAATACTGTATGTACCTTTTCACCAATAATGGTGCTTTCACAGATGTGTATGTTACCTATGCCTTGGGTACTAATACAACCCCATACATCACAGATGCTAGCTTTTGAACTTTTCGCCTAAAACAATCCGGATTTTTTTTTCCCTCTTCGGTCTGGAGGACACGACATCCACAGTTTCCAATAATAATTTGAAATGTGGACTCGTCAGAACATTTTTCCACTTTGCATCAGTCCATCTTAGATGAGCTCGGGCCCAGGGAAGCCGGCAACGTTTCCGGGTGTTGTTCATACAAACGGCTTTTGTTTGCATAGTACAGTTTTAACTTGCACTTACAGATGTAGCGACGAACTATAGTTACTGACAGTGATTTTCAAAAGTGTTCCTGAGCCCATGTGGTGATATCCTTTACACACTGATGTCGCTTTTTAATGCAGTACAGCCTGAGGGATCGAAGGTCACGGGCATTGCTGCTTACCTACCATGATTTCTCCTGATTCTCTGGACCTTTTGATTGTACAGACCATAGTTGGTGAAATCCCTAAATTCCTTGCAATAGCTCGTTGAGAAATGTTGTTCTTAAAGTGTTGGAGAATTTGCTCACGCATTTGTTCACAAAGTGGTGACACTCGCCCCATCCTTGTGTGTGAATGACTGAGCATTTCATGGAAACTACTTTTATACCCAATCATTTTACCCACCTGTTCCAAATAAATGTTTATTGAACATTCCTCAACATTCTTAGTCTTTTTTGCCACCTGTGCCAGCTTTTTTGAAACATGTTGCATGCGTTGTTCCAAGTGAGCTAATATTTGCAAAAGATAACAAAGTTTACCAGTTCGAACGTTAAGTATCTTTTGTTTTTGCAGTCTATTCAATTGAATATAGCTTGAAAAGGATTTGCTAATCATTGTGTTCTGTTTTTATTTGCGATTTACACAACGTGCCAACTTCACCGGTTTTGTGTTTTGTACGTGAACCGGTTCTTGGTTGTACTGTTGGAGTACGGTCAGCACTTACTATGTTGTCCCTTGAGAAGATGTAATCAAATTATTGCTGTAATGTGAGGGACGTATTCACTGACCCCAGGGAGTACATGTAATACTGTATCAATACAATGTTATTGCTGTTGAAGGACCGTCCTTATAGGGGTACCATAGAGTGCAGTTGAAGAGTAGATTGCTCTAATCCAGGGGTCACCAACCTTTTTGAATCCAAGAGCTACTTCTTGGGTACTGATTAATGCGAAGGGCTACCAGTTTGATACACATTTAAATAAATTGCCAGAAATAGCCAATTTGCTCAATTTACCTTTAACTCTATGTTATTATTAATAATTAATGATATTTATCTTTGTGGAAACACTGATCATCTTAATGATGTCTCACAATAAATATATATTTTTGATGACATGTTTTAAATAGATTAAAATCCAATCTGCACTTTGTTAAAATATATAACAAATTGGACCAAGCTATATTTCTAACAAAGACAAATCAGTATTTCTTTTAGATTTTCCAGAACAAAAATTTTAAAAGAAATTCAAAAGACTTTGAAATAAGATTTAAATTTGATTATACAGATGTTCTAGATTTGCCAGAATAATTTTTCTGAATTTTAATCATAAATTTGAAGAAATATTTCACAAATATTCTTCGTCAAAAAAAACAAGCTAAAATGAAGAATTAAATTAAAATGTATTTATTATTCTTTACAATAAAAAAAATAAATTTACTTGAACATTGTTTTAAATTGTCAGGAAAGAAGAGGAAGGAATTTAAAAGGTAAAAAAGTATATGTGTTTAAAAATCCTTTTTTAAGGTTGTATTTTTTCTCAAAAATTGTCTTTCTGAAAGTTATAAGAAGCAAAGTAAAAAAATAAATGCATTTATTTAAACAAGTGAAGACCAAGCCTTTAAAATATTTTCTTGGATTTTCAAATTCTATTTGAGTTTTGTCTCTCTTAGAATTAAAAATGTCGAGCAAAAGCGAGACCAGCTTGCTAGTAAATAAATACAATGTAAAACATAGAGGCAGCTCACTGGTAAGTGCTGCTATTTGTGCTATTTTTAGAACAGGCCAGCGGGCTACTCATCTGGTCCTTACGGGCTACCTGGTGCCCCCGGGCACCGCGTTGGTGAGACCTGCTCTAATCTATAAGCATGTGGATGGAGATGAGCTAGTGTTCGTGGGAGCGGAAAACATCACCACTATCATCATGTCTTGTGACTACAGCAGATGCATGAAATACCACCAGAGAATATAATTGTCTTTTTTTTCTTTGTGTCGTTACTTTAGTGCATGAATGCTGTACTTCTAGCCGTGCAAGATGTCAATACCATCTTCGAATTCTTCTCAAGTTGTTCCTAGAAAAACCTGACATACACGTCTGTGTTGACTTTAAACAACGTTACTCTATATTGAAGCTATTATCCAACACATTTGATTTATGACTCCGAAAGACTTCCAAAGTTTGCGAGTAAATAGATATGATCACAATACTATCAATCTCACGGAGAGTCCCTAGCCCTTTTGAGGGATAATGAGTAAACCAGACACGTCATCGCGTGACGTTGAGGTAGGAACCGCAGATCCCTTTCCCACCAACAACAATGCAAATCATGCAGCCTTTGCGAGAGCCAAGGATTACCTTGCGAATAATTTTGATCCAAAACCTTATATTTTTTATCCTGAATATAAGGAGGATGAGCCACAAGTTTTAGAAGCTCTGCTAACCAAATCCAGCTTTAGTGAAACACTAGGCATCATGTATCAGTATTGCTAAATGCTAAACAAGAAATGTAAATTACAAACATAATCAAACTATCACTTACTGTACAATGTCTGCTTTTAATATAATGACGACTGATAAGATGTCCTTATCTTACCGTTTAGATGAAGCTAACACACTATCTTCGGTTGTGTGTGTTTGTTTCCATCTCCGGGTATGAATTTAATGTCACGGATGAACAACTTCTAGATTCAAGGCTAAATCCTCCTATAATCTAGATAAGAGGCATGATTCATAATCTAGAATAACTTTGACGAGCCGAGACACAATGATGTGGGAGCAGCAGGATGTTGCTGTCGGCTCACAGTAAAGGCAGCAGAGAGCTACTTAGCTTTGTGTATCATTGTGCCTCTGTGAAATAGATTTTCTGCGTTACCGCTTACAATAACTACATCGCCAATATTTGGTTATTTTCAAGTCATGATATGTTTATAGAGTATTGATGGCAGATTTTAGATGGTTATTTAGAGGGTTTTGTGGGCAAAATAGAGAGCCCCCATTGACTACACTGTTAGCTGATTTTTTATGTATTTATTTATTTACAACTTAGAATGCAAAGAAATAGAAAAACATGTGTTCATGTCTTATATAGAGATTATGAATGATAGACAGCACATCTCTGTCTAATTTTTGCGTATATCCAGTATGATTGATCTGATAATATGGTCAGAGTGCAGGAGGGTTCCCGTTGTGGCGTCAATTTCCGGAACTAGTTGAAGGTTTTCGGAGTGGGATATTCAAAATAGCTGACTGACTATGTGTCGTTTTGTGATGTTTAAATTGTGCTTTTATATACTTTGGGGACTGTAAACACAACTGAATATGGTTTAATGAATACAATGAAACACAATTAAACATATAAAGTCAACTTGTTTTTCCACTCTACAGGTACTCTAAAGGGGAATTGAATTGTTTGGGGGAATTTTGCCTTTCGTTCACAATACTTATAAAAGACAAGAAGACAAAATGTTTTTTTTTTGCATTCTAACTTGTAAAAATTGTCTCGTCCTAGGTGACTAGCAATGCAGCTATTAGGATCAATCCATTCTGCCTTTAAATCACTTTAAAAATGCATCTAAAAAACGCCAATAATACTTTATTTGTATTTTGTAACCTGTATAATAACCAAGCTGTAGCAACATTCTTATTGTGAGAGAAAGTATTTTTTTTCTCTCGTAATAACACATTGTCTTAGGACAACATACTACAGCATTAGTCGCAAGCTAACTATGGCGAGAGATAAACTTGCTTCTAAATCAGCACCCGAATCCCGTTTGAGGTGGTAATGCACAACACAATGCGATAGGACACCAATCTGTACTGAATAAACAACATGATCAATCATAATACATCCATCCATCCATCCATCTTTTTACGCTTAACCGAGGTCGGGTCGTGGGGGCAGCAGCCTAAGCAGAGAAGCCCAGAGTTTCCTCTCCCCAGCCACCTCACCCAGCTCTTCCCGGGGGATCCCGAGGCGTTCCCAATCTTCCAAACTTGTCCTGGGTCCTCCCCGTGGCATCCAACCGGTCGGACGTGCCCAAAACATCTCCCTAGGCAGCCGTTTGGGTGGCATCCTGTACAGATGCCCAAACCACCTCATCTGGTCCCTCTCGATGTGGAGGAGCAGCGGTTTTAATTTGAGCTCCTCCCGGATGACAGAGATTCTCACCCTATCTCTAAGGGAGAGCCCCGCCACCAGGTGGAGGAAACTCATTTCGGCCACTTGTACCCGTGATCTTGTCCTTTCAGTCATAACCCTAAGCTCATGACCATACGTGGGGATGGGAACGTAGATCGACTGGTAAATTGAGAGCTTTGCCTTCCGGCTCAGCTCCTTCTTCACCACAACGGATCGATACAGCGTCCGCATTATTGAAGACACCGCCTGTTAACCTCACGATTCACTCTTCCCTCACTCACGAACAAGACTCTAAGGTACTTTAACTCCTCCACTTTGGGGCAAGGTCTCCTCCCCAACCCGGAGATGGCACTCCACCCTTTTCTGGACGAGAACCATGGACTCGAACTTGGAGGTGCTGATTCTTATCCCAGTCGCTTCACACTCGCCTGTGAACCGATCCAGTGAAAGCCGAAGATCTTGGCCAGATGAAGCCATCAAGACCACATCATCTGCAAAAAGCAGAGACCTAATACTGCAGCCACCAAACCAGATGCCTTCAACGCCCTGACTGCGCCTAGAAATTCTGTCCATAAAAGTTATGAACAGAATCGGGGACAATGGGCAGCCTTGGCGGAGTCCAACCCTCACTGGAAACGTGTCCGACCTACTGCCAGCAATGCGGACCAAGCTCTGACACTGATCATACAGGGAACGGACCGCCACAATCAACTGTAGTTGTACTCACAAGCGTGGGGAAGTTTTCCAGTTGATTTTGGGTAAGTGCGCCGTTTCTGTCTGCGCAGCTTTGCTCCAAGTTCACTCTGACCTCACTCCCTTGGCTTCCGTCTGCTCAAATCAAAAAGATAAGGTTGTGAATCCTCATTTGTCCAAAAATAGTCGATTTTTTTTATCTATTACCATGTCCACCATGATTAGAAAACACACGTGTGTTTGATTATGGAAGTAGGAACACACATTTGTTGTCGGAAGTCAAAAGTGCGTTGCTATAGAAACGGAAATTAATGCGCTGAAGAAATCAGTCCAGGAAATGATTAAAATTATCAAAATACGGTAAATATTGAACAAATTACATATTGTTATGAACGTGCCTGTCTTTATATATAGACTTGCAGTGTGTACATAAAACGTTGATGAAGGCTTTTGAAGTTGTTTTAGAGGGCTTTGAAGGTTACAACTGTGACTGTCATTAGCTGCATTTTTAAGTTGTTTTTTTTTATCATCTTTAAAATCCAAACTAAAAAATGGCGTGTGTTCTTATCTTGCATAATGATTGTGAAAAAGTGCAGTTCCCCTTTAAGAATTTGAATTGTGAATGGAAACCAGAATTGAAAAAATAAATCGGAATTCGATTTGGCTCGTTCCAATTCAAATAATGCCCAACCTTACACGCAAAACAGTGCCTACCTAGGAGGACTTTTAAACATTAAAACTTTAAAAACTTTCAAACTTTTAAACATTAAACAAGTTTGTGGTACCTTTTACACTTGAAAACAGAGTACTGTACTTTTCGGGCTATACATTTAAGTCACAGCCACCAAATTTTTGAAGAAATAAATATGTTTACATATATTAGCCGCACCGGACCCCAAGCTGCAGATATACATCTATACTTGTATGAAAGATTAAATACCTTAATAGTTTCCAACAGTGCCTGTGACACGGCAGTAAATGGGCTGATTAAATAAAACAGAAATCATTGTCATGGACCCACTAGTAGCCAAAGCTAACTCTCCAATAAGCTAAACCATCTCAATAACTTCACGGTGACGTCTCGGTGAATTTAGGAAACTGAAACAAAATAAAAAGAGTGCCGTTGTAAGTTAATAATACAAACACAGACACTTGTCTATGCATTAGCATTTTTGATAATGCAAATGATGCTAGCTTGATTACATTACGATAGCACGTACAAATATGCATGAAAACACTCCTACATACATTGCACATGGGACGGTTTAGTAAGTATGAATTGTTTTAGTTAAATTGTAAAACTTACAAACTCTGCTTAGAGTGATGAATGAAGAATCCTTTTAAGCAGAAACGCTACAGATGAATAGTAGACGAAACAGGATGTACTTCCGGTTCAAGGCACAAATGGAAGTACATTGTCAACCCGCAATACCTGCATTGAACTCGTCCAAAAGATTTGCGCCATAGCACGAATAATAACACACCTCTTCAGTGTCTCTGCTTCTGTTTTAGGAAAACTTTTTGTTGAATACAAAACATTATGAAGGTTTGCAGATAAAAGTCAATAAATGAGCTGCATCGATTCATAAGCCACAGAGTACAAAGCATAGGAAAAAAGTACCAGCTTATAGTCAGAAAAATACGGTATATTATGGGACAGTTTAGTGTGCCATTTCAGGCTGGATCCGTTATGTGAGAAATACGTATGTGAATCTTTGGGCACTAAGAATAATTTCGCCACACCTTAAGTGTCTGTGTCAATCATGGGTACTTTAACTTTAAAGGCCTACTGAAATGAGATTTTCTTATTTAAACGGGGATAGCAGGTCCATTCTATGTGTCATACTTGATCATTTCGCGATATTGCCATATTTTTGCTGAAAGGGTTTCGTACAGAACTTCCACGATAAAGTTTGCAACTTTTGCTTGCTAACAGAAAAGCCCTGCTTCTACCGGAAGTCGCAGACAATGACGTCACATGTTGATGGCACTTCACATATTCACATTGTTTATAATGGGAGCCTCCAACAAAAACAGCTATTCGGACCGAAAAAACGACAATTTCCCCATTAATTTGAGCGAGGATGAAAGATTCGTGTTTGAGGATATTGATAGCGACGGACTAGAAAAACAACAACAACAAAAACAAGTTAAAATAAAAAAAACGCGATTGCATTGGGACGGATTCAGATGTTTTTAGACACATTTACTTGGATAATTCTGGGAAATCCTTTATCTTTCTATTGTGTTGCTAGTGTTTTAGTAAGATTAACAGTACCTCATAGTCGGAGGTGTGACTCCACGGGTGTGGCTAAGGGAAGTCGACGGCAGCTTTATGGGCGGCACAAGCTCAGCTGATCTCCGGTAAGAAGCGACTTTTTACCACAATTTTCTCACCGAAACCTGCTGGTTGACATTCGGTTGGGATCCATGTTTCGCTGTGATCCATAGTAAAGTTTCATGTCCGTGAATTTTAAACAAGGAATCACCGTGTGTTTGTGTGGCTAAAGGCTAAAGCTTCCCAACTCCATCTTTCTACTTTGACTTCTCCAATATTAATTTAACAAATTGCAAAGGATTCAGCAACACAGATCTCCAAAATACTGTGTAATTATGCCATTAAAGCAGACGACTTTTAGCTGTGTGTGTGTGCAGCGCTCATTTTTCATAACAGCCCGTGACGTCAAGCGTACACGTCATCATTACGCGACATTTTCAAGAAAAAACTCCCGGGAAATTTAAAATTGCAATTTAGTAAACTAAAAAGGCCGTATTGGCATGTGTTGCAATGTTAATATTTCATCATTGATATATAAACTATCAGACTGCGTGGTGGGTAGCAGTGGGTTTCAGTAGGCATTTAACTTTAACTTTAACATAATTTTATTCAATTCTTGGGGGGAACAATTTGATTCAGAATCGATTCTAAATTCAAAACTATTCTCAATTCAAAATCAATACATTTTTGTGCCAGTTTTAAAGTTAACAAAATTCCTCCATAAAAAAGATAAAAAGCTTTAATAAATTTCCATATTACTACAAAAAAAAAGTTGTTTTGTTTAAGAAATATTCTACCTAAATATTTACAAACGTCAAATACAAATAAGACAACAAGAGAAGTGTCCAATATTTCTCTTTTCTAGAGTAAATCTGTACAACACATATGGGCATCTACATCAACAATATGACTTGCTGGAATGGCTGGACAGGACAAATTAGAAACTAAATAAATTATTTTTAATCAATTAAGAATGGTTACAAATAAGTGTCGCAAATATTTATAAAATTGATTTTTTTCTTTTTATTTTTTTACATAACTAGTGTATATAATATTATTATTGCTGGCTGACATAATTACAAGGTTTGTGACTGTGTGTCATTCTCTCCAGCCTTTGTTCCGTCTTTCATCCTCACTAACTCTAAAGCGTTCATTAAAGGCCAATAAAGCCCACACCAAACATTACGCTCGTAACGTACTCATACCCGCTCAGTGAAAAGCACATGTTTTGGCTTCCAGCTGTCAACCGTCCAAAGAAAAGAATGCGGCGGTAGAACACAAAGGTGTGTGTGTGTGTGTTATTCTGATTTACAAGGGGAACAACACAAACAGGTTCTTTAGTTACAATCAATTTGTTTCTGGAAATATCCTCATGAACAATGGGAAATATTTGCGTGAAAATATGTTTTTAAATTCCACTCGTTTAGCCTGAGGACGTCTTGTAAGCAGTAACCTGTCAAAGACATTTTATAATCACTTAATTCTTAAAAATCCTCTCCATTTCAACACGGTTTAACAGGTGTTGACAGTTTCCAGTATCTCCAGGATGTTGCAATCGCACCGATTCATGCAAGTTCAACCAATCCAAAAAAATTATGCACAGTCTCGCAACTTCCTTCAATGCCCGCAACTTCCCGCACATTTTGGATTCGTGTCCAACGCACACGTCAGTTGTCTTAATAAAAATTCATTTTTCTTGCAAAGACGAAGCAGAAACAGCAACGCGTAACAATATATGACCCTTTATTGCTCAAACGACATCCTCCCACATAGCTCAGACCTACTTCTATTCCGGATTACAGCGCTAAGCCTTCTGGGTAAAGTAATATATCAACATTTAATTCATACTTTACATGAATTGTACAAGTACAGTACAGGCCAAAAGTTTGGACACATCTTTTCATTTCAATGCGTTTTCTTTATTTCCATAACTATTTACATTAGATTGTCACTGAAGGCATCAAAACGATGACACCTGTGAAGTGAAAACCATTTCAGGTGACTACCTCTTGAAGCTCATCGAGAGAATGCCAAGAGTGTGCAAAACAGTAATCAGAGCAAAGGATGGCTATTTTGAAGAAACTAGAATATAAAACATGTTTTCAGTTGTTTCACCTTTTTTTGTTACGTACATAACCACACAAAGTCAATATGAAAAATCGCTCCTATTTGGGACCACCCTACCTTTAATGGATTTCACCACCAGGGGTGCAAGTGAGACATTCTCTATTAGATATAATGGTTTTTCCGTATTGGGACCATGATTTATGTCCTAACTTGTTCACCGGTCCTCATATGGAAGGTACTTTTCCTTGTTGATGTCTCAAGAAGGGTACAAGTACAAGAACACACACACACACAAGTACAAGAACACACACACACTACCGCTCTCGTGTGTGCGCTATTGCAGCGGCCGTACAAAAATCATGCCCACAGATATAAAGATCCATGCAGTCCGGATTTGATCATTTTTTATCGGTTTCACTCTGTGTAGCAACAGAAACTCTAAGCTTTTTTATAATCAATTAACCGTTGCAGCCGTACGGACCATATCTTTTTTTTTTTTTTTAACTACGGGGATAATTTTTATCATTTATTTTATTTACCTTTTTAAAAAATATTTATTATTTTCCCAATAGTTTTAAATCAGAAATTTTCACCCATTTCCTTTTATTTAAAAAAATTATTTTAGAATTTTAGTTTTACTTTTTTCTCTAAATTAAAAAGTATCCAAAACTATTTTGACATTTTTAAGTAAAAAAATTGGCCCTTTTTTGATCAAAAATATATTTCATTTTATCGTGACTATATTTTTAAATGGTAATAAAAAAAAATTCCAAAGTTACGATATTAGTGGTATTAGTTCAGGGGTCACCAACGCGGTGCCCACGGGCACCAGGTAGCCCGTAAGGACCAGATGAGTCGCCCGCTGGCCTGTTCTAAAAATAGCTCAAATAGCAGCACTTACCAGTGAGCTGCCTCCATTTTTTTTTTTTTAATTTACTAGCAAGCTGGTCTCACTTTGCTCAACATTTTTAATTCTAAGAGAGACAAAACACAAATAGAAATTGAAAATCCAAGAAAATATTTTAAAGACTTGATCCTCACTTGTTTAAGTAAATTAATTTATTTTTTTACTTTGCTTCTTATAACTTTCAGGAAGACAATTTTAGAGAAAAAATACAACCCTAAAAATGATTTTAGGATTTTTAAACACATATACCTTTTTACCTTTTAAATTCCTTCCTCTTCTTTCCTGACAATTTAAATCAATGTTCAAGTATTTATTTATTTTTTATTATTGTAAACAATAATAAATACATTTTAATTTAATTCTTCATATTAGCTTCTGTTTTTTTTGACAAAGAATATTTGTAAAATATTTATTCAAACTTATTATGATTAAAATTCAAACAAATTATTCTGGCAAATCTAGGAAATCTGTAGTATTGAATTTAAATCTTATTTCAAAGTCTTTTGAATTTCTTTTAAAATTTTTGTTCGGGAAAATCTAGAAGAAATAAGGATTTGTCGTTGTTAGACATATAGCTTGGTCCAATTTGTTATATATTCTAACAAAGTGCAGATTGGATTTTAACCTATTTAAAACATGTCATCAAAATTTTAAAATTAATCTTAATCAGGAAAAATTACTAATGATGTTCCATAAATTATTTTTTTAATTTTTTCAAAAAGATTCGTATTAACTAGTTTTTCTCTTCATTTTTTCGGTTGAATTTTGAATTTTAAAGAGTCGAAATTGAAGATAAACTATGTTTCAAAATTTAATTTTCATTTTTTTCTTGTTTTCTCCTTTTTTAAATTGCTAAATTAAGTGGGGTTTTTTTTATAATTTATTCTCTACAAACAACCTTTCGTAAAAGAAAAAAACATGTACGACGAAATGATAGACAGAAATACCCATTTTATATATATATATATATATCTATATATATATATATATATATAGATATATATATATATATGTATATATGTATATATATATAATAAAGGTAAATTGAGCAAATTGGCTAAAAGGTTGGTGACCCCTGTATTAGTTAAACAAAACATTTTACAAAACAATTAATGCATTTTGTAACTAACATAAAAGAAAACATCAAGCAATAAATCAAATCTACACCAGACGGTGTAGATCCAAGGCCAAGAGGATTGTGAGGGACTCTAGCCACCCAAGCAACTGCCTCTTCTCACTGCTTCAGTCAGGTAAGCGCTACCTGAGTCTCAAGGCCAACAAGGAGAGACTCAGGAGGAGCGTCTACCTCCAAGCCATCAGACTGCTCAACTGCACCGCTGGTTAACACTCATCACAATTGCACAAAACTGCACGAACAAGATCACTTTACCTACCACTGTAATTACCGGGCTACAATACTTTTCATTCATCCATCCATCCATCCATCCATCCATCCATTTTCTACCGCTTATTCCCTTTCGGGGTCGCGGGGGGCGCTGGCGCCTATCTCAGCTACAATCGGGCAGAAGGCAGGGTACACCCTGGACAAGTCGCCACCTCATCGCAGGGCCAACACAGATAGACAGACAACATTCACACTCACATTCCCACACTAGGGCCAATTTAGTGTTGCCAATCAACCTATCCCCAGGTGCATGTCTTTGGAGGTGGGAGGAAGCCGGAGTACCCGGAGGGAACCCACGCATTCACGGGGAGAACATGCAAACTCCACACAGAAAGATCCCGAGCCTGGATTTGAACCTAGGACTGCAGGAACTTCGTATTGTGAGGCAGACGCACTAACTGTAAATAATGTAAAAAAAATAATAATAATGTAAAAACACTTTACCTACCACTGTAATTACCGGACTACAATACTTTTCATTCAATGATTGTAAATAATGTAAAAATAATGTAAAAACAAGAGTATAAAGAAGTCATACTGTTCCATTACCTTTGTTCATACTACTGTCACTATTCAACTGCCAAAGAACTGTTGACACCTTCATATTTGTTCCTTTCTATACTGTACATACTGTTACACTATTTAATAGTGCACTGTATTTGACTGGCGTTCTACTACTTGTACTGATACTTCTACTTCTGTGACTTATTGTGCAACTTAATTGTCTTGTAATTGATGTACATCAGAGCTATTCAATTTTTTGTATTTAGTGTATTAGATTCTGCAACTAGTGTTTGGATCCCGCTGTACGCAATATCTGAAGAGCATGGAAAAAAGCATTTCACTGTGGTGTACTCTGCATGTGACAAACAGAGGTGGGTAGTAACGCGCTACATTTACTCCGTTACATTTACTTGAGTAACTTTTGGGATAAATTGTACTTCTACGAGTAGTTTTTATGCAACATACTTTTACTTGAGTATATTTATAGAGAAGAAACGCTACTTTTACTCCGCTCCATTTATCTACATTCAGCTCGCTACTCGCTACTTTTTTTTTATCGATCTGTTACTGTTTGTTTTGGTTTTTCAAAGTACTATCTACGCATGCCTTCGTTTCACCAATCACATGCAGTCACTGGTGACGTTGGACCAATCAAACAGAGCCAGGCAGTCACATGACCCGACTTAAACAAGTTGAAAAACTTATTGGGGTGTTTTTATTTAGTGGTCAATTGTACGGAATATGTACTGTACTGTGCAATCTAATAATAAACGTTTCAATCAATCAATCAATCAAAAGTGTAAAGGAAAAAAGAAGTGAATTTGTGAATTATATTTATATAGCACTTTTTCTCTAGTGACTCAAAGCGCTTTACATAGTGAAACCCAATATCTAAATTACATTTAAACCAGTGTGGGTGGCACTGGGAGCAATTGGGTAAAGTGTCTTGCCCAAGGACAGAAAGGCAGTGACTAGTATGGCGGAAGCGGGAATCGAACCTGCAACCCTCTAGTTGCTGACACGGCCGCTCTACCAACCGAGCTATACCGCTTCAACCGAAGTTCCCGTCAAAAGCCTAAAGACTGATCGCACAGTTCTTGTCTTCAAAATAAAAGTGCCGCTCCATCGCGCCTGCGCTAACAAAATAAGAATCTCCGAAAGCCAGCGCAAACAAGCTAGCAAGCTACGGAGTTTGCCGCCAATGTATTTCTTGTAAAGTGTAAAAAAACGAATATGGAAGCAGGACAAATAAGATGCCAAAACCCAACGAGTTTCATGTGGTATTAGACGGAAAAGAGGAACTTTTTTTCGATCCTCCATTTGAAAACGTGGACGTTATCAGCACTATACTGTCTGATTCCAATCAATGCAAGTCATCAGAATCAGGTAATACACCAACTTATATTCTTGTCTTCATGAAAGATAGGAATCTATATGTTAAACATGCATGTACATTCATTAAAACACCTTTAACATGTCAACAAAAACAGCAATATAAATAAATATAAATTATATACTGTATATATAAATGTATGTATGTATATGTTTATATATATATATATATATATATATATATATATATATATATATATATATATGATATGTGTGTATGTATATGATATGTGTGTATATATATATATGAGGTAGATCACCTCGACTTGGTCATTTAAGTAATTGATTAACGTTGAAAAACTTATTGGGGTGTTACCATTTAGTGGTCAATTGTACAGAATATGTACTGTACTGTGCAATCTATTAATAAAAGTTTCAATCAATCAATCAATCAATCAATCAATCAATCAATCAATGCCTACTGAGCTTATGGTGCTGTTAATTTATTGTGGCTCAATGTGCCTTATTTTAATGTACTATTATTTAATATATATCATTGTTTTAGTTGCTTAAGAGATATTCCTGGCTCTGAATTTGCTCATTGCTATTTTTATGTTTTTTTGCATTATTTGTTGCCGTAATGGGTTGTACTTGTATAATCATTAAGCAATCAAGTTACTCATCAGTTACTCAGTACTTGAGTAGTTTTTTCACAACATACTTTTTACTTTTACTCAAGTAAATATTTGGGTGACTACTCCTTACTTTTACTTGAGTAATAAATCTCTAAAATAACAGTATTCTTACTTGAGTACAATTTCTGGCTACTCTACCCCCCTCTGGTGACAAATAAACTTAAACTTGAAATCAAACTAACATTTCACCACATAATATTATATGAATTTGTCATTTCTTTACAATTGAATCATGTTTAGCTGTGTTCTTTGCGACAGATATTTTGTACCTCCAGTGATCTTTAGAGGCCTACTGAAAGCCACTACTACCGACCACGCAGTCTGATAGTTTATATATCAATGATGAAATATTAACATTGCAAAACATGCCAATATAGCCTTTTTAGTTTACTAAATTGCAATTTTAAATTTCCCGCGAGTTTCTTGTTGAAAACGTCGCAGAATGATAGATAGATAGATAGATAGATAGATAGATAGATAGATAGATAGATAGATAGATAGATAGATAGATGGATAGATAGTACTTTATTTATTCCGTTAGGAGAGTTCCTTCAGGAAAATTACAATGATGACGCGTAGGCGTGATGTCAAATTAAAAGAAATTCTTAAAAATACATGGTTGTGTGTATTTTTTAATTCATAAATGAAATCCATAATGTTGCAGATAGATATATTTTATTTATTTATCGCAAAAACAAAACAAAAACTGGAAAAAAAAAACTGAAAATGTACGTATTTTTATCTAGAAAAACCTCTCCTAAATTTTACAGATGTTTTCTTCTATTAAATTAAAAGAAAACAAACAAATAACATCATAAAATATTGGAGAGGCATGTTTTTTCTAATAAAGAAAAAAATCCTAAACTTTTGTAGACATAATTTTTGAAAGCAAATTATTGCAAAACAAAACAAAACATGTGAAAAATTGGAGACTGATGTATATATTTTTTATATTTAAAAAACTCTTAAATTTTATAAATACAAAAAATATTTAACGTTTGCATATACTGTAAATTTTATTTTTAAAATTAAATTAAAGAAAAACAACAAAACGATTAAATTAATTTGGATTGGCGGTTTTTTTTTCTTTTTCTTTTTCTTTTTTTTTTTTTACAAAAAATACCTAACTTTTGCATGTATTTTTTATATTAATTTAAAACAAAAATTTAGATGCATGCATACTTTTCCTTTCTATTAACACACACTTAAACACACTTGCACACATACTGACACACACTTAAACACATTCTTACACACACCTTACACACTTACACACGCAAGCACACTTACACAAACTAACACACACTAGCACACTTACTTTTTTACACACACTTAAACATACTAACACACACTTAAACACACTTACACACATGCTTACACACACACTTACACACACTTACACACATGCTTACACACACACTTACTCACTTTACACGCATATTTACACACACTTACAAACATACTTACACACACTCAAACACATACATATACACACAAACACTTAAACACACTAACACATACTTAAACACACTTAAACACGCTTACATACACTAACACACACTTAAACAGACTTGCACACATACTTACACACATAATTTACACACACTTACAAGCACTTAAACAACATTACACGCGCTTACACACACACTTACACACACTCAAACACGTACATATACACACAAACACTTAAACACACTAACACATACTTAAACACACTTAAACACGCTTACATACACTAACGCACACTAACACATCTACACCCACTAACACTTAAACAGACTTGCACACATACTTACACATATAATTTACACACACTTACAAGCACTTAAACAACCTTACACACGCACACACACACACACTCAAACACGTACATATACACAAACACTTAAACACACTAACACATACTTAAACACACTTAAACACGCTTACATACACTAACACACACTAACACATCTACACACACTAACACTTAAACAGACTTGCACACATACTTACACACATAATTTACACACACTTACAAGCACTTAAACAACCTTACACACGCACACACACACACACAAACACTTAAACACACTAACACATACTTAAACACACTTAAACACGCTTACATACACTAACACACATCTCCACACACTAACACACACTAACACACACTTAAACAGACTTGCACACATACTTACACACATAATTTACACACGCTTACAAGCACTTAAACAACTTTACGCACACATACTTACACTTAAACAGACTTGCACACATTCTTACACACTTACAAACACTTACACCCACACACACACATTACACACTTACAAACACTTAAACAACCTTACACACACTTACACACACTAAG